>NW_027634842.1:227500-431781 GCF_949748355.1 Melanostigma gelatinosum | reverse complement strand
AAGTTACTTTTTAGTTACTTTGTAAAAAAAGTTACTTTTTTAGTTACTTTGGAAAAAAAGTTACTTTTTTAGTTACTTTGGGAAAAAAATACTTTTTTAGTTACTTTGGAAAAAAGTTACTTTTTTAGTTACTTTGGAAAAAAAGTTACTTTTTTAGTTACTTTGGAAAAAAAGTTACTTTTTTAGTTACTTTGGAAAAAAAGTTACTTTTTTAGTTACTTTGGAAAAAAAGTTACTTTTTTAGTTACTTTGAAAAAAGTTACTTTTTTAGTTACTTTGGAAAAAAAATTACTTTTTAGTTACTTTGGAAAAAAAGTTACTTTTTTAGTTACTTTGGAAAAAAGTTACTTTTTTAGTTACTTTGGAAAAAAAGTTACTTTTTTAGTTACTTTGGAAAAAAAGTTTCTTTTTTAGTTACTTTGGAAAAAAGTTACTTTTTAGTTACTTTGGAAAAAAAGTTACTTTTTTAGTTACTTTGGAAAAAAAGTTTCTTTTTTAGTTACTTTGGAAAAAAAGTTTCTTTTTTAGTTACTTTGGAAAAAAAAATACTTTTTTAGTTACTTTGGAAAAAAAGTTACTTTTTTAGTTACTTTGGAAAAAAAGTTTCTTTTTTAGTTACTATATTCTCAAAGTTACTTTATTAGTTAATGTGTTAAAAAAGTTACTTTTTTAGTTACTTTGGAAAAAAAGTAACTTTTTTAGTTACTTTGGAAAAAAAAGTAACTTTTTTAGTTACTTTGGAAAAAAGTTACTTTTTTAGTTACTTTGGAATAAAAGTAGTTTTTTTAGTTACTTTGGAAAAAAAGTTATTTTTTTAGTTACTTTGGAAAACAAGTTACTTTTTTAGTTACTTTGGAAAAAAAGTTACTTTTTTAGTTACTTTGGAAAAAAAGTTACTTTTTTAGTTACTTTGGAAAAAAAGTTACTTTTTTAGTTACTATATTCTCAAAGTTACTTTATTAGTTAATGTGTTAAAAAAGTTACTTTTTTAGTTACTTTGTAAAACAAGTTACTTTTTTAGTTACTTTGTAAAAAAAAGTTACTTGTTTAGTTACTTTGTAAAAAAAGTTACTTTTTTAGTTACTTTGTAAAAAAGTTACTTTTTTAGTTACTTTGTAAAAAAAAGTTACTTTTTTAGTTACTTTGTAAAAAAAGTTACTTTTTTAGTTACTTTGTAAAAAAAAGTTACTTTTTTAGTTACTTTGGAAAAAAAGTTACTTTTTTAGTTACTTTGGGAAAAAAAATACTTTTTTAGTTACTTTGGAAAAAAAGTTACTTTTTTAGTTACTTTGGAAAAAAAGTTACTTTTTTAGTTACTTTGGAAAAAAAGTTACTTTTTTAGTTACTTTGGAAACAAAGTTACTTTTTTAGTTACTTTGTAAAAAAAGTTACTTTTTTAGTTACTTTGTAAAAAAAAGTTACTTTTTTAGTTACTTTGGAAAAAAAGTTACTTTTTTAGTTACTTTGGAAAAAAAAGTTACTTTTTTAGTTACTTTGGAATAAAAGTTATTTTTTTAGTTACTTTGGAAAAATAAGTTACTTTTTTAGTTACTTTGGAATAAAAGTTATTTTTTTAGTTACTTTGGAAAAAAAGTTACTTTTTTAGTTACTTTGGAAAAAAAGTTACTTTTTTAGTTACTTTGGAAAAAAAGTTACTTTTTTAGTTACTTTGGAAAAAAAAGTTACTTTTTTAGTTACTTTCGAAAAAAAGTTACTTTTTAGTTACTTTGGAAAAAAAGTTACTTTTTTAGTTACTTTGGAAAAAAAGTTACTTTTTTAGTTACTTTGGAAAAAAAGTTACTTTTTTAGTTACTTTGGAAAAAAAGTTACTTTTTTAGTTACTTTGGAAAAAAAGTTACTTTTTTAGTTACTTTGGAAAAAAAGTTATTTTTTAGTTACTTTGGAAAAAAAATTACTTTTTTAGTTACTTTGAAAAAAGTTACTTTTTTAGTTACTTTGGGAAAAAAGTTACTTTTTTAGTTACTTTGGAAAAAAAGTTACTTTTTTAGTTACTTTGGAAAAAAAGTTACTTTTTTAGTTACCTAGGAAAAAAAGTTACTTTTTTAGTTACTTTGGAAAAAAAGTTACTTTTTTAGTTACTTTGGAAAAAAAGTTACTTTTTTAGTTACTTTGGAAAAAAAGTTACTTTTTTAGTTACTTTGTAAAAAAAGTTACTTTTTTAGTTACTATATTCTCAAAGTTACTTTATTAGTTAATGTGTTAAAAAAGTTACTTTTTTAGTTACTTTGTAAAACAAGTTACTTTTTTAGTTACTTTGTAAAAAAAAGTTACTTGTTTAGTTACTTTGTAAAAAAAGTTACTTTTTTAGTTACTTTGTAAAAAAAAGTTACTTTTTTAGTTACTTTGTAAAAAAAGTTACTTTTTTAGTTACTTTGTAAAAAAAAGTTACTTTTTTAGTTACTTTGGAAAAAAAGTTACTTTTTTAGTTACTTTGGGAAAAAAAATACTTTTTTAGTTACTTTGGAAAAAAAGTTACTTTTTTAGTTACTTTGGAAAAAAAGTTACTTTTTTAGTTACTTTGGAAAAAAAGTTACCTTTTTAGTTACTTTGGAAAAAAAAATACTTTTTTAGTTACTTTGGAAAAAAAGTTTCTTTTTAGTTACTTTGGAAAAAAAGTTTCTTTTTTAGTTACTTTGGGAAAAAAAATACTTTTTTAGTTACTTTGGAAAAAAAGTTACTTTTTTAGTTACTTTGGAAAAAAAGTTTCTTTTTTAGTTACTATATTCTCAAAGTTACTTTATTAGTTAATGTGTTAAAAAAGTTACTTTTTTAGTTACTTTGGAAAAAAAGTTACTTTTTTAGTTACTTTGGAAAAAAAGTTACTTTTTTAGTTACTTTGGAAAAAAAGTTACTTTTTTAGTTACTTTGGAAAAAAAGTTACTTTTTTAGTTACTTTGGAAAAAAAGTTACTTTTTTAGTTACTTTGGAAAAAAAATTACTTTTTTAGTTACTTTGGAAAAAAAGTTACTTTTTTAGTTACTTTGGAAAAAAAGTTACTTTTTTAGTTACTTTGGAAAAAAAGTTACTTTTTTAGTTACTTTGGAAAAAAAGTTTCTTTTTTAGTTACTTTGGAAAAAAAGTTACTTTTTTAGTTACTTTGGAAAAAAAGTTACTTTTTTAGTTACTTTGGAAAAAAAGTTTCTTTTTTAGTTACTTTGGAAAAAAAGTTTCTTTTTTAGTTACTTTGGAAAAAAAAATACTTTTTTAGTTACTTTGGAAAAAAAGTTACTTTTTTAGTTACTTTGGAAAAAAAGTTTCTTTTTTAGTTACTATATTCTCAAAGTTACTTTATTAGTTAATGTGTTAAAAAAGTTACTTTTTTAGTTACTTTGGAAAAAAAGTAACTTTTTTAGTTACTTTGGAAAAAAAAGTAACTTTTTTAGTTACTTTGGAAAAAAAGTTACTTTTTTAGTTACTTTGGAATAAAAGTAGTTTTTTTAGTTACTTTGGAAAAAAAGTTATTTTTTTAGTTACTTTGGAAAACAAGTTACTTTTTTAGTTACTTTGGAAAAAAAGTTACTTTTTTAGTTACTTTGGAAAAAAAGTTACTTTTTTAGTTACTTTGGAAAAAAAGTTACTTTTTTAGTTACTATATTCTCAAAGTTACTTTATTAGTTAATGTGTTAAAAAAGTTACTTTTTTAGTTACTTTGTAAAACAAGTTACTTTTTTAGTTACTTTGTAAAAAAAAGTTACTTGTTTAGTTACTTTGTAAAAAAAGTTACTTTTTTAGTTACTTTGTAAAAAAGTTACTTTTTTAGTTACTTTGTAAAAAAAAGTTACTTTTTTAGTTACTTTGTAAAAAAAGTTACTTTTTTAGTTACTTTGTAAAAAAAAGTTACTTTTTTAGTTACTTTGGAAAAAAAGTTACTTTTTTAGTTACTTTGGGAAAAAAAAATACTTTTTTAGTTACTTTGGAAAAAAAGTTACTTTTTTAGTTACTTTGGAAAAAAAGTTACTTTTTTAGTTACTTTGGAAAAAAAGTTACTTTTTTAGTTACTTTGGAAACAAAGTTACTTTTTTAGTTACTTTGTAAAAAAAGTTACTTTTTTAGTTACTTTGTAAAAAAAAGTTACTTTTTTAGTTACTTTGGAAAAAAAGTTACTTTTTTAGTTACTTTGGAAAAAAAAGTTACTTTTTTAGTTACTTTGGAATAAAAGTTATTTTTTTAGTTACTTTGGAAAAATAAGTTACTTTTTTAGTTACTTTGGAATAAAAGTTATTTTTTTAGTTACTTTGGAAAAAAAGTTACTTTTTTAGTTACTTTGGAAAAAAAGTTACTTTTTTAGTTACTTTGGAAAAAAAGTTACTTTTTTAGTTACTTTGGAAAAAAAAGTTACTTTTTTAGTTACTTTCGAAAAAAAGTTACTTTTTAGTTACTTTGGAAAAAAAGTTACTTTTTTAGTTACTTTGGAAAAAAAGTTACTTTTTTAGTTACTTTGGAAAAAAAGTTACTTTTTTAGTTACTTTGGAAAAAAAGTTACTTTTTTAGTTACTTTGGAAAAAAAGTTACTTTTTTAGTTACTTTGGAAAAAAAGTTATTTTTTAGTTACTTTGGAAAAAAAATTACTTTTTTAGTTACTTTGGAAAAAAGTTACTTTTTTAGTTACTTTGGGAAAAAAGTTACTTTTTTAGTTACTTTGGAAAAAAAGTTACTTTTTTAGTTACTTTGGAAAAAAAGTTACTTTTTTAGTTACCTAGGAAAAAAAGTTACTTTTTTAGTTACTTTGGAAAAAAAGTTACTTTTTTAGTTACTTTGGAAAAAAAGTTACTTTTTTAGTTACTTTGTAAAAAAAGTTACTTTTTTAGTTACTATATTCTCAAAGTTACTTTATTAGTTAATGTGTTAAAAAAGTTACTTTTTTAGTTACTTTGTAAAACAAGTTACTTTTTTAGTTACTTTGTAAAAAAAAGTTACTTGTTTAGTTACTTTGTAAAAAAAGTTACTTTTTTAGTTACTTTGTAAAAAAAAGTTACTTTTTTAGTTACTTTGTAAAAAAAGTTACTTTTTTAGTTACTTTGTAAAAAAAAGTTACTTTTTTAGTTACTTTGGAAAAAAAGTTACTTTTTTAGTTACTTTGGGAAAAAAAATACTTTTTTAGTTACTTTGGAAAAAAAGTTACTTTTTTAGTTACTTTGGAAAAAAAGTTACTTTTTTAGTTACTTTGGAAAAAAAGTTACCTTTTTAGTTACTTTGGAAAAAAAAATACTTTTTTAGTTACTTTGGAAAAAAAGTTTCTTTTTTAGTTACTTTGGAAAAAAAGTTTCTTTTTTAGTTACTTTGGGAAAAAAAATACTTTTTTAGTTACTTTGGAAAAAAAGTTACTTTTTTAGTTACTTTGGAAAAAAAGTTTCTTTTTTAGTTACTATATTCTCAAAGTTACTTTATTAGTTAATGTGTTAAAAAAGTTACTTTTTTAGTTACTTTGGAAAAAAAGTTACTTTTTTAGTTACTTTGGAAAAAAAAGTAACTTTTTTAGTTACTTTGGAAAAAAAGTAACTTTTTTACTTACTTTGGAAAAAAAGTTACTTTTTTAGTTACTTTGGAAAAAAAGTTACTTTTTTAGTTACTTTGGAATACAAGTTATTTTTTTAGTTACTTTGGAAAAAAAGTTACTTTTTTAGTTACTATATTCTCAGTTACTTTTTTAGTTACTATATTCTCAAAGTTACTTTTTTAGTTACTATATTCTCAAAGTTACTTTATTAGTTAATGTGTTAAAAAAGTTACTTTTTTAGTTACTTTGTAAAACAAGTTACTTTTTTAGTTACTTTGTAAAAAAAGAGTTACTTGTTTAGTTACTTTGTAAAAAAAGTTACTTTTTTAGTTACTTTGTAAAAAAAGTTACTTTTTTAGTTACTTTGTAAAAAAAGTTACTTTTTTAGTTACTTTGTAAAAAAAAGTTACTTTTTTAGTTACTTTGTAAAAAAAGTTACTTTTTTAGTTACTTTGTAAAAAAAAAGTTACTTTTTTAGTTACTTTGGAAAAAAAGTTACTTTTTTAGTTACTTTGTAAAAAAAGTTACTTTTTTAGTTACTTTGGAAAAAAAGTTACTTTTTTAGTTACTTTGGAAAAAAAGTTACTTTTTTAGTTACTTTGGAAAAAAAAATACTTTTTTAGTTACTTTGGAAAAAAAGTTACTTTTTTAGTTACTTTGGAAAACAAGTTACTTTTTTAGTTACTTTGGAAAACAAGTTACTTTTTTAGTTACTTTGGAAAAAAAGTTACTTTTTTAGTTACTTTGGAAAAAAAGTTACTTTTTTAGTTACTTTGGAATAAAAGTAGTTTTTTTAGTTACTTTGGAAAAAAAGTTACTTTTTTAGTTACTTTGGAATAAAAGTAGTTTTTTTAGTTACTTTGGAAAAAAAGTTATTTTTTTAGTTACTTTGGAAAACAAGTTACTTTTTTAGTTACTTTGTAAAAAAAAGTTACTTTTTTAGTTACTTTGGAAAAAAAGTTACTTTTTTAGTTACTTTGGGAAAAAAAATACTTTTTTAGTTACTTTGGAAAAAAAGTTACTTTTTTAGTTACTTTGGAAAAAAGTTACTTTTTTAGTTACTTTGTAAAAAAAAGTTACTTTTTTAGTTACTTTGTAAAAAAAGTTACTTTTTTAGTTACTTTGTAAAAAAAAGTTACTTTTTTAGTTACTTTGGAAAAAAAGTTACTTTTTTAGTTACTTTGGGAAAAAAAATACTTTTTTAGTTACTTTGGAAAAAAAGTTACTTTTTTAGTTACTTTGGAAAAAAAGTTACTTTTTTAGTTACTTTGGAAAAAAAGTTACTTTTTTAGTTACTTTGGAAAAAAAGTTACTTTTTTAGTTACTTTGGAAAAAAAGTTACTTTTTTAGTTACTTTGGAAAAAAAGTTACTTTTTTAGTTACTTTGGAAAAAAAATTACTTTTTTAGTTACTTTGGAAAAAAAGTTACTTTTTTAGTTACTTTGGAAAAAAAGTTACTTTTTTAGTTACTTTGGAAAAAAAGTTACTTTTTTAGTTACTTTGGGAAAAAAAATACTTTTTTAGTTACTTTGGAAAAAAAGTTACTTTTTTAGTTACTTTGTAAAAAAAGTTACTTTTTTAGTTACTTTGTAAAAAAAAGTTACTTTTTTAGTTACTTTGTAAAAAAAGTTACTTTTTTAGTTACTTTGTAAAAAAAAGTTACTTTTTTAGTTACTTTGGAAAAAAAGTTACTTTTTTAGTTACTTTGGGAAAAAAAATACTTTTTTAGTTACTTTGGAAAAAAAGTTACTTTTTTAGTTACTTTGGAAAAAAAGTTACTTTTTTAGTTACTTTGGAAAAAAAGTTACTTTTTTAGTTACTTTGGAAAAAAAGTTACTTTTTTAGTTACTTTGGAAAAAAAGTTACTTTTTTAGTTACTTTGGAAAAAAAATTACTTTTTTAGTTACTTTGGAAAAAAAGTTACTTTTTTAGTTACTTTGGAAAAAAAGTTACTTTTTTAGTTACTTTGGAAAAAAAGTTACTTTTTTAGTTACTTTGGAAAAAAAGTTTCTTTTTTAGTTACTTTGGAAAAAAAGTTACTTTTTTAGTTACTTTGGAAAAAAAGTTACTTTTTTAGTTACTTTGGAAAAAAAGTTTCTTTTTTAGTTACTTTGGAAAAAAAGTTTCTTTTTTAGTTACTTTGGAAAAAAAAATACTTTTTTAGTTACTTTGGAAAAAAAGTTACTTTTTTAGTTACTTTGGAAAAAAAGTTTCTTTTTAGTTACTATATTCTCAAAGTTACTTTATTAGTTAATGTGTTAAAAAAGTTACTTTTTTAGTTACTTTGGAAAAAAAGTAACTTTTTTAGTTACTTTGGAAAAAAAAGTAACTTTTTTAGTTACTTTGGAAAAAAAGTTACTTTTTTAGTTACTTTGGAAAAAAAGTTACTTTTTTAGTTACTTTGGAAAAAAAGTTATTTTTTTAGTTACTTTGGAAAAAAAGTTACTTTTTTAGTTACTTTGGAAAAAAAGTTACTTTTTTAGTTACTTTGGAAAAAAAGTTACTTTTTTAGTTACTTTGGAATACAAGTTATTTTTTTAGTTACTTTGGAAAAAAAGTTACTTTTTTAGTTACTATATTCTCAGTTACTTTTTTAGTTACTATATTCTCAAAGTTACTTTTTTAGTTACTATATTCTCAAAGTTACTTTATTAGTTAATGTGTTAAAAAAGTTACTTTTTTAGTTACTTTGTAAAACAAGTTACTTTTTTAGTTACTTTGTAAAAAAAGAGTTACTTGTTTAGTTACTTTGTAAAAAAAGTTACTTTTTTAGTTACTTTGTAAAAAAAGTTACTTTTTTAGTTACTTTGTAAAAAAAGTTACTTTTTTAGTTACTTTGTAAAAAAAAGTTACTTTTTTAGTTACTTTGTAAAAAAAGTTACTTTTTTAGTTACTTTGTAAAAAAAAGTTACTTTTTTAGTTACTTTGGAAAAAAAGTTACTTTTTTAGTTACTTTGGAAAAAAAGTTACTTTTTTAGTTACTTTGGAAAAAAAGTTACTTTTTTAGTTACTTTGGAAAAAAAGTTACTTTTTTAGTTACTTTGGAAAAAAAAGTTACTTTTTTAGTTACTTTGGAATAAAAGTTATTTTTTTAGTTACTTTGGAAAAAAAGTTACTTTTTTAGTTACTTTGGAATAAAAGTTATTTTTTTAGTTACTTTGGAAAAAAAGTTACTTTTTTAGTTACTTTGGAAAAAAAGTTACTTTTTTAGTTACTTTGGAAAAAAAGTTACTTTTTTAGTTACTTTGGAAAAAAAAGTTACTTTTTTAGTTACTTTCGAAAAAAAGTTACTTTTTAGTTACTTTGGAAAAAAAGTTACTTTTTTAGTTACTTTGGAAAAAAAGTTACTTTTTTAGTTACTTTGGAAAAAAAGTTACTTTTTTAGTTACTTTGGAAAAAAAGTTACTTTTTTAGTTACTTTGGAAAAAAAGTTATTTTTTAGTTACTTTGGAAAAAAAATTACTTTTTTAGTTACTTTGGAAAAAAGTTACTTTTTTAGTTACTTTGGGAAAAAAGTTACTTTTTTAGTTACTTTGGAAAAAAAGTTACTTTTTTAGTTACTTTGGAAAAAAAGTTACTTTTTTAGTTACCTAGGAAAAAAAGTTACTTTTTTAGTTACTTTGGAAAAAAAGTTACTTTTTTAGTTACTTTGGAAAAAAAGTTACTTTTTTAGTTACTTTGGAATAAAAGTAGTTTTTTTAGTTACTTTGGAAAAAAAGTTATTTTTTTAGTTACTTTGGAAAACAAGTTACTTTTTTAGTTACTTTGGAAAAAAAGTTACTTTTTTAGTTACTTTGGAAAAAAAGTTACTTTTTTAGTTACTATATTCTCAAAGTTACTTTATTAGTTAATGTGTTAAAAAAGTTACTTTTTTAGTTACTTTGTAAAACAAGTTACTTTTTTAGTTACTTTGTAAAAAAAAGTTACTTGTTTAGTTACTTTGTAAAAAAAGTTACTTTTTTAGTTACTTTGTAAAAAAAGTTACTTTTTTAGTTACTTTGTAAAAAAAAGTTACTTTTTTAGTTACTTTGTAAAAAAAAGTAACTTTTTTAGTTACTTTGTAAAAAAAAGTAACTTTTTTAGTTACTTTGGAAAAAAAGTTACTTTTTTAGTTACTTTGGGAAAAAAAATACTTTTTTAGTTACTTTGGAAAAAAAGTTACTTTTTTAGTTACTTTGGAAAAAAAGTTACTTTTTTAGTTACTTTGGAAAAAAAGTTACTTTTTTAGTTACTTTGGAAACAAAGTTACTTTTTTAGTTACTTTGGAAAAAAAGTTACTTTTTTAGTTACTTTGGAAAAAAAGTTACTTTTTTAGTTACTTTGGAAAAAAAATTACTTTTTTAGTTACTTTGTAAAAAAAGTTACTTTTTTAGTTACTTTGGAAAAAAAGTTACTTTTTTAGTTACTTTGGAAAAAAAGTTACTTTTTTAGTTACTTTGTAAAAAAAGTTACTTTTTTAGTTACTTTGTAAAAAAAGTTACTTTTTTAGTTACTTTGTAAAAAAAAGTTACTTTTTTAGTTACTTTGTAAAAAAAGTTACTTTTTTAGTTACTTTGGAAAAAAAAGTTACTTTTTTAGTTACTTTGGAATAAAAGTTATTTTTTTAGTTACTTTGGAAAAAAAAGTTACTTTTTTAGTTACTTTGGAATAAAAGTTATTTTTTTAGTTACTTTGGAAAAAAAGTTACTTTTTTAGTTACTTTGGAAAAAAAGTTACTTTTTTAGTTACTTTGGAAAAAAAGTTACTTTTTTAGTTACTTTGGAAAAAAAAGTTACTTTTTTAGTTACTTTCGAAAAAAAGTTACTTTTTAGTTACTTTGGAAAAAAAGTTACTTTTTTAGTTACTTTGGAAAAAAAGTTACTTTTTTAGTTACTTTGGAAAAAAAGTTACTTTTTTAGTTACTTTGGAAAAAAAGTTACTTTTTTAGTTACTTTGGAAAAAAAGTTATTTTTTAGTTACTTTGGAAAAAAAATTACTTTTTTAGTTACTTTGGAAAAAAGTTACTTTTTTAGTTACTTTGGGAAAAAAGTTACTTTTTTAGTTACTTTGGAAAAAAAGTTACTTTTTTAGTTACTTTGGAAAAAAAGTTACTTTTTTAGTTACCTAGGAAAAAAAGTTACTTTTTTAGTTACTTTGGAAAAAAAGTTACTTTTTTAGTTACTTTGGAAAAAAAGTTACTTTTTTAGTTACTTTGGAATAAAAGTAGTTTTTTTAGTTACTTTGGAAAAAAAGTTATTTTTTTAGTTACTTTGGAAAACAAGTTACTTTTTTAGTTACTTTGGAAAAAAAGTTACTTTTTTAGTTACTTTGGAAAAAAAGTTACTTTTTTAGTTACTTTGGAAAAAAAGTTACTTTTTTAGTTACTATATTCTCAAAGTTACTTTATTAGTTAATGTGTTAAAAAAGTTACTTTTTTAGTGACTTTGTAAAACAAGTTACTTTTTTAGTTACTTTGTAAAAAAAAGTTACTTGTTTAGTTACTTTGTAAAAAAAGTTACTTTTTTAGTTACTTTGTAAAAAAAAGTTACTTTTTTAGTTACTTTGTAAAAAAAGTTACTTTTTTAGTTACTTTGTAAAAAAAAGTTACTTTTTTAGTTACTTTGGAAAAAAAGTTACTTTTTTAGTTACTTTGGGAAAAAAAATACTTTTTTAGTTACTTTGGAAAAAAAGTTACTTTTTTAGTTACTTTGGAAAAGAAGTTACTTTTTTAGTTACTTTGGAAAAAAAGTTACTTTTTTAGTTACTTTGGAAAAAAAGTTACTTTTTTAGTTACTTTGGAAAAAAAGTTACTTTTTTAGTTACTTTGGAAAAAAAGTTACTTTTTTAGTTACTTTGGAAAAAAAAATACTTTTTTAGTTACTTTGTAAAAAAAGTTACTTTTTTAGTTACTTTGGAAAAAAAGTTACTTTTTTAGTTACTTTGGAAAAAAAGTTACTTTTTTAGTTACTTTGGAAAAAAAGTTACTTTTTTAGTTACTTTGGAAAAAAAGTTTCTTTTTTAGTTACTTTGGAAAAAAAAATACTTTTTTAGTTACTTTGGAAAAAAAGTTACTTTTTTAGTTACTTTGGAAAAAAAGTTTATTTTTTAGTTACTTTGGAAAAAAAATACTTTTTTAGTTACTTTGTAAAAAAAGTTACTTTTTTAGTTACTTTGTAAAAAAAGTTACTTTTTTAGTTACTTTGTAAAAAAAAGTTACTTTTTTAGTTACTTTGGAAAAAAAGTTACTTTTTTAGTTACTTTGGAAAAAAAAGTTACTTTTTTAGTTACTTTGGAATAAAAGTTATTTTTTTAGTTACTTTGGAAAAAAAAGTTACTTTTTTAGTTACTTTGGAATAAAAGTTATTTTTTTAGTTACTTTGGAAAAAAAGTTACTTTTTTAGTTACTTTGGAAAAAAAGTTACTTTTTTAGTTACTTTGGAAAAAAAGTTACTTTTTTAGTTACTTTGGAAAAAAAAGTTACTTTTTTAGTTACTTTCGAAAAAAAGTTACTTTTTAGTTACTTTGGAAAAAAAGTTACTTTTTTAGTTACTTTGGAAAAAAAGTTACTTTTTTAGTTACTTTGGAAAAAAAGTTACTTTTTTAGTTACTTTGGAAAAAAAGTTACTTTTTTAGTTACTTTGGAAAAAAAGTTATTTTTTAGTTACTTTGGAAAAAAAATTACTTTTTTAGTTACTTTGGAAAAAAGTTACTTTTTTAGTTACTTTGGGAAAAAAGTTACTTTTTTAGTTACTTTGGAAAAAAAGTTACTTTTTTAGTTACTTTGGAAAAAAAGTTACTTTTTTAGTTACCTAGGAAAAAAAGTTACTTTTTTAGTTACTTTGGAAAAAAAGTTACTTTTTTAGTTACTTTGGAAAAAAAGTTACTTTTTTAGTTACTTTGGAATAAAAGTAGTTTTTTTAGTTACTTTGGAAAAAAAGTTATTTTTTTAGTTACTTTGGAAAACAAGTTACTTTTTTAGTTACTTTGGAAAAAAAGTTACTTTTTTAGTTACTTTGGAAAAAAAGTTACTTTTTTAGTTACTTTGGAAAAAAAGTTACTTTTTTAGTTACTATATTCTCAAAGTTACTTTATTAGTTAATGTGTTAAAAAAGTTACTTTTTTAGTTACTTTGTAAAACAAGTTACTTTTTTAGTTACTTTTTAAAAAAAAGTTACTTGTTTAGTTACTTTGTAAAAAAAGTTACTTTTTTAGTTACTTTGTAAAAAAAAGTTACTTTTTTAGTTACTTTGTAAAAAAAGTTACTTTTTTAGTTACTTTGTAAAAAAAAGTTACTTTTTTAGTTACTTTGGAAAAAAAGTTACTTTTTTAGTTACTTTGGGAAAAAAAATACTTTTTTAGTTACTTTGGAAAAAAAGTTACTTTTTTAGTTACTTTGGAAAAAAAGTTACTTTTTTAGTTACTTTGTAAAAAAAGTTACTTTTTTAGTTACTTTGTAAAAAAAAGTTACTTTTTTAGTTACTTTGGAAAAAAAGTTACTTTTTTAGTTACTTTGGGAAAAAAAATACTTTTTTAGTTACTTTGGAAAAAAAGTTACTTTTTTAGTTACTTTGGAAAAAAAGTTACTTTTTTAGTTACTTTGGAAAAAAAGTTACTTTTTTAGTTACTTTGGAAAAAAAGTTACTTTTTTAGTTACTTTGGAAAAAAAGTTACTTTTTTAGTTACTTTGGAAAAAAAGTTACTTTTTTAGTTACTTTGGAAAAAAAATTACTTTTTTAGTTACTTTGGAAAAAAAGTTACTTTTTTAGTTACTTTGGAAAAAAAGTTACTTTTTTAGTTACTTTGGAAAAAAAGTTACTTTTTTAGTTACTTTGGAAAAAAAGTTACTTTTTTAGTTACTTTGGAAAAAAAGTTTCTTTTTTAGTTACTTTGGAAAAAAAAATACTTTTTTAGTTACTTTGGAAAAAAAGTTACTTTTTTAGTTACTTTGGAAAAAAAGTTTATTTTTTAGTTACTTTGGAAAAAAAGTTTCTTTTTTAGTTACTATATTCTCAAAGTTACTTTATTAGTTAATGTGTTAAAAAAGTTACTTTTTTAGTTACTTTGGAAAAAAAGTTACTTTTTTAGTTACTTTGGAAAAAAAAGTAACTTTTTTAGTTACTTTGGAAAAAAAGTAACTTTTTTACTTACTTTGGAAAAAAAGTTACTTTTTTAGTTACTTTGGAAAAAAAGTTACTTTTTTAGTTACTTTGGAAAAAAAGTTATTTTTTTAGTTACTTTGGAAAAAAAGTTACTTTTTTAGTTACTTTGGAAAAAAAGTTACTTTTTTAGTTACTTTGGAAAAAAAGTTACTTTTTTAGTTACTTTGGAATACAAGTTATTTTTTTAGTTACTTTGGAAAAAAAGTTACTTTTTTAGTTACTATATTCTCAGTTACTTTTTTAGTTACTATATTCTCAAAGTTACTTTTTTAGTTACTATATTCTCAAAGTTACTTTATTAGTTAATGTGTTAAAAAAGTTACTTTTTTAGTTACTTTGTAAAACAAGTTACTTTTTTAGTTACTTTGTAAAAAAAGAGTTACTTGTTTAGTTACTTTGTAAAAAAAGTTACTTTTTTAGTTACTTTGTAAAAAAAGTTACTTTTTTAGTTACTTTGTAAAAAAAGTTACTTTTTTAGTTACTTTGTAAAAAAAAGTTACTTTTTTAGTTACTTTGTAAAAAAAGTTACTTTTTTAGTTACTTTGTAAAAAAAAAGTTACTTTTTTAGTTACTTTGGAAAAAAAGTTACTTTTTTAGTTACTTTGTAAAAAAAGTTACTTTTTTAGTTACTTTGGAAAAAAAGTTACTTTTTTAGTTACTTTGGAAAAAAAGTTACTTTTTTAGTTACTTTGGAAAAAAAAATACTTTTTTAGTTACTTTGGAAAAAAAGTTACTTTTTTAGTTACTTTGGAAAACAAGTTACTTTTTTAGTTACTTTGGAAAAAAAGTTACTTTTTTAGTTACTTTGGAAAAAAAGTTACTTTTTTAGTTACTTTGGAAAAAAAGTTACTTTTTTAGTTACTTTGGAATAAAAGTAGTTTTTTTAGTTACTTTGGAAAAAAAGTTACTTTTTTAGTTACTTTGGAATAAAAGTAGTTTTTTTAGTTACTTTGGAAAAAAAGTTATTTTTTTAGTTACTTTGGAAAACAAGTTACTTTTTTAGTTACTTTGGAAAAAAAGTTACTTTTTTAGTTACTTTGGAAAAAAAGTTACTTTTTTAGTTACTTTGGAAAAAAAGTTACTTTTTTAGTTACTATATTCTCAAAGTTACTTTATTAGTTAATGTGTTAAAAAAGTTACTTTTTTAGTTACTTTGTAAAACAAGTTACTTTTTTAGTTACTTTGTAAAAAAAAGTTACTTGTTTAGTTACTTTGTAAAAAAAGTTACTTTTTTAGTTACTTTGTAAAAAAAAGTTACTTTTTTAGTTACTTTGTAAAAAAAGTAACTTTTTTAGTTACTTTGTAAAAAAAAGTTACTTTTTTAGTTACTTTGGAAAAAAAGTTACTTTTTTAGTTACTTTGGGAAAAAAAAATACTTTTTTAGTTACTTTGGAAAAAAAGTTACTTTTTTAGTTACTTTGGAAAAAAAGTTACTTTTTTAGTTACTTTGGAAAAAAAGTTACTTTTTTAGTTACTTTGGAAAAAAAGTTACTTTTTTAGTTACTTTGGAAAAAAAGTTACTTTTTTAGTTACTTTGGAAAAAAAGTTACTTTTTTAGTTACTTTGGAAAAAAAATTACTTTTTTAGTTACTTTGTAAAAAAAGTTACTTTTTTAGTTACTTTGGAAAAAAAGTTACTTTTTTAGTTACTTTGGAAAAAAAGTTACTTTTTTAGTTACTTTGGAAAAAAAGTTTCTTTTTTAGTTACTTTGGAAAAAAAGTTACTTTTTTAGTTACTTTGGAAAAAAAGTTACTTTTTTAGTTACTTTGGAAAAAAAGTTTCTTTTTTAGTTACTTTGGAAAAAAAAATACTTTTTTAGTTACTTTGGAAAAAAAGTTACTTTTTTAGTTACTTTGGAAAAAAAGTTTCTTTTTTAGTTACTATATTCTCAAAGTTACTTTATTAGTTAATGTGTTAAAAAAGTTACTTTTTTAGTTACTTTGGAAAAAAAGTTACTTTTTTAGTTACTTTGGAAAAAAAAGTTACTTTTTTAGTTACTTTGGAAAAAAAGTAACTTTTTTACTTACTTTGGAAAAAAAGTTACTTTTTTAGTTACTTTGGAAAAAAAGTTACTTTTTTAGTTACTTTGGAAAAAAAGTTATTTTTTTAGTTACTTTGGAAAAAAAGTTACTTTTTTAGTTACTTTGGAAAAAAAGTTACTTTTTTAGTTACTTTGGAAAAAAAGTTACTTTTTTAGTTACTTTGGAATACAAGTTATTTTTTTAGTTACTTTGGAAAAAAAGTTACTTTTTTAGTTACTATATTCTCAGTTACTTTTTTAGTTACTATATTCTCAAAGTTACTTTTTTAGTTACTATATTCTCAAAGTTACTTTATTAGTTAATGTGTTAAAAAAGTTACTTTTTTAGTTACTTTGTAAAACAAGTTACTTTTTTAGTTACTTTGTAAAAAAAGAGTTACTTGTTTAGTTACTTTGTAAAAAAAGTTACTTTTTTAGTTACTTTGTAAAAAAAGTTACTTTTTTAGTTACTTTGTAAAAAAAGTTACTTTTTTAGTTACTTTGTAAAAAAAAGTTACTTTTTTAGTTACTTTGTAAAAAAAGTTACTTTTTTAGTTACTTTGTAAAAAAAAAGTTACTTTTTTAGTTACTTTGGAAAAAAAGTTACTTTTTTAGTTACTTTGTAAAAAAAGTTACTTTTTTAGTTACTTTGGAAAAAAAGTTACTTTTTTAGTTACTTTGGAAAAAAGTTACTTTTTTAGTTACTTTGGAAAAAAAATACTTTTTTAGTTACTTTGGAAAAAAAGTTACTTTTTTAGTTACTTTGGAAAACAAGTTACTTTTTTAGTTACTTTGGAAAAAAAGTTACTTTTTTAGTTACTTTGGAAAAAAAGTTACTTTTTTAGTTACTTTGGAAAAAAAGTTACTTTTTTAGTTACTATATTCTCAAAGTTACTTTATTAGTTAATGTGTTAAAAAAGTTACTTTTTTAGTTACTTTGTAAAACAAGTTACTTTTTTAGTTACTTTGTAAAAAAAAGTTACTTGTTTAGTTACTTTGTAAAAAAAGTTACTTTTTTAGTTACTTTGTAAAAAAAAGTTACTTTTTTAGTTACTTTGTAAAAAAAAGTTACTTTTTTAGTTACTTTGTAAAAAAAGTAACTTTTTTAGTTACTTTGTAAAAAAAAGTTACTTTTTTAGTTACTTTGGAAAAAAAGTTACTTTTTTAGTTACTTTGGGAAAAAAAATACTTTTTTAGTTACTTTGGAAAAAAGTTACTTTTTTAGTTACTTTGGAAAAAAAGTTACTTTTTTAGTTACTTTGGAAAAAAAGTTACTTTTTTAGTTACTTTGGAAAAAAAGTTACTTTTTTAGTTACTTTGTAAAAACGTTACTTTTTTAGTTACTTTGTAAAAAAAAGTTACTTTTTTAGTTACTTTGTAAAAAAAGTTACTTTTTTAGTTACTTTGGAAAAAAAGTTACTTTTTTAGTTACTTTGGAAAAAAAGTTACTTTTTTAGTTACTTTGGAAAAAAAGTTACTTTTTTAGTTACTTTGGAAAAAAAGTTACTTTTTTAGTTACTTTGGAAAAAAAGTTACTTTTTTAGTTACTTTGTAAAAAAAGTTACTTTTTTAGTTACTTTGTAAAAAAAGTTACTTTTTTAGTTACTTTGTAAAAAAAAGTTACTTTTTTAGTTACTTTGGAAAAAAAGTTACTTTTTTAGTTACTTTGTAAAAAAAAGTTACTTTTTTAGTTACTTTGGAATAAAAGTTATTTTTTTAGTTACTTTGGAAAAAAAGTTACTTTTTTAGTTACTTTGGAATAAAAGTTATTTTTTTAGTTACTTTGGAAAAAAAGTTACTTTTTTAGTTACTTTGGAAAACAAGTTACTTTTTTAGTTACTTTGGAAAAAAAGTTACTTTTTTAGTTACTTTGGAAAAAAAGTTACTTTTTTAGTTACTTTGGAAAAAAAGTTACTTTTTAGTTACTTTGGAAAAAAAGTTACTTTTTTAGTTACTTTGGAAAAAAAGTTACTTTTTTAGTTACTTTGGAAAAAAAGTTACTTTTTTAGTTACCTAGGAAAAAAAGTTACTTTTTTAGTTACTTTGGAAAAAAAGTTATTTTTTAGTTACTTTGGAAAAAAAGTTACTTTTTTAGTTACTTTGGAATAAAAGTAGTTTTTTTAGTTACTTTGGAAAAAAAGTTATTTTTTTAGTTACTTTGGAAAACAAGTTACTTTTTTAGTTACTTTGGAAAAAAAGTTACTTTTTTAGTTACTTTGGAAAAAAAGTTACTTTTTTAGTTACTTTGGAAAAAAAGTTACTTTTTTAGTTACTATATTCTCAAAGTTACTTTATTAGTTAATGTGTTAAAAAAGTTACTTTTTTAGTTACTTTGTAAAACAAGTTACTTTTTTAGTTACTTTGTAAAAAAAAAGTTACTTGTTTAGTTACTTTGTAAAAAAAAGTTACTTTTTTAGTTACTTTGTAAAAAAAGTTACTTTTTTAGTTACTTTGTAAAAAAAAGTTACTTTTTTAGTTACTTTGTAAAAAAAAGTTACTTTTTTAGTTACTTTGTAAAAAAAAGTTACTTTTTTAGTTACTTTGGAAAAAAAGTTACTTTTTTAGTTACTTTGGGAAAAAAAATACTTTTTTAGTTACTTTGGAAAAAAAGTTACTTTTTTAGTTACTTTGGAAAAAAAGTTACTTTTTTAGTTACTTTGGAAAAAAAGTTACTTTTTTAGTTACTTTGGAAAAAAAATTACTTTTTTAGTTACTTTGTAAAAAAAGTTACTTTTTTAGTTACTTTGGAAAAAAAGTTACTTTTTTAGTTACTTTGGAAAAAAAGTTACTTTTTTAGTTACTTTGGAAAAAAAGTTTCTTTTTTAGTTACTTTGGAAAAAAAGTTACTTTTTTAGTTACTTTGGAAAAAAAAATACTTTTTTAGTTACTTTGGAAAAAAAGTTACTTTTTTAGTTACTTTGGAAAAAAAGTTTCTTTTTTAGTTACTATATTCTCAAAGTTACTTTATTAGTTAATGTGTTAAAAAAGTTACTTTTTTAGTTACTTTGGAAAAAAAGTTACTTTTTTAGTTACTTTGGAAAAAAAGTTACTTTTTTAGTTACTTTGGAAAAAAAGTAACTTTTTTACTTACTTTGGAAAAAAAGTAACTTTTTTAGTTACTTTGGAAAAAAAGTTACTTTTTTAGTTACTTTGGAAAAAAAGTTATTTTTTTAGTTACTTTGGAAAAAAAGTTACTTTTTTAGTTACTTTGGAAAAAAAGTTACTTTTTTAGTTACTTTGGAAAAAAAGTTACTTTTTTAGTTACTTTGGAATACAAGTTATTTTTTTAGTTACTTTGGAAAAAAAGTTACTTTTTTAGTTACTATATTCTCAGTTACTTTTTTAGTTACTATATTCTCAAAGTTACTTTTTTAGTTACTATATTCTCAAAGTTACTTTATTAGTTAATGTGTTAAAAAAGTTACTTTTTTAGTTACTTTGTAAAACAAGTTACTTTTTTAGTTACTTTGTAAAAAAAGAGTTACTTGTTTAGTTACTTTGTAAAAAAAAGTTACTTTTTTAGTTACTTTGTAAAAAAAGTTACTTTTTTAGTTACTTTGTAAAAAAAGTTACTTTTTTAGTTACTTTGTAAAAAAAGTTACTTTTTTAATTACTTTGTAAAAAAAGTTACTTTTTTAGTTACTTTGTAAAAAAAAAGTTACTTTTTTAGTTACTTTGGAAAAAAAGTTACTTTTTTAGTTACTTTGGAAAAAAAGTTACTTTTTTAGTTACTTTGTAAAAAAAGTTACTTTTTTAGTTACTTTGGAAAAAAAGTTACTTTTTTAGTTACTTTGGAAAAAAAAATACTTTTTTAGTTACTTTGGAAAAAAAGTTACTTTTTTAGTTACTTTGGAAAAAAAGTTACTTTTTTAGTTACTTTGGAAAAAAAGTTACTTTTTTAGTTACTATATTCTCAGTTACTTTTTTAGTTACTATATTCTCAAAGTTACTTTTTTAGTTACTTTGGAAAAAAAGTTACTTTTTTAGTTACTTTGGAAAAAAAGTTACTTTTTTAGTTACTTTGGAAAAAAAGTTACTTTTTTAGTTACTATATTCTCAAAGTTACTTTATTAGTTAATGTGTTAAAAAAGTTACTTTTTTAGTTACTTTGTAAAACAAGTTACTTTTTTAGTTACTTTGTAAAAAAAAAGTTACTTGTTTAGTTACTTTGTAAAAAAAAGTTACTTTTTTAGTTACTTTGTAAAAAAAGTTACTTTTTTAGTTACTTTGTAAAAAAAAGTTACTTTTTTAGTTACTTTGTAAAAAAAAAGTTACTTTTTTAGTTACTTTGTAAAAAAAAGTTACTTTTTTAGTTACTTTGGAAAAAAAGTTACTTTTTTAGTTACTTTGGGAAAAAAATACTTTTTTAGTTACTTTGGAAAAAAGTTACTTTTTTAGTTACTTTGGAAAAAAAGTTACTTTTTTTAGTTACTTTGGAAAAAAAGTTACTTTTTTAGTTACTTTGGAAAAAAAGTTTCTTTTTTAGTTACTTTGGAAAAAAAGTTACTTTTTTAGTTACTTTGGAAAAAAAATACTTTTTTAGTTACTTTGGAAAAAAAGTTACTTTTTTAGTTACTTTGGAAAAAAAGTTTCTTTTTTAGTTACTATATTCTCAAAGTTACTTTATTAGTTAATGTGTTAAAAAAGTTACTTTTTTAGTTACTTTGGAAAAAAAGTTACTTTTTTAGTTACTTTGGAAAAAAAGTTACTTTTTTAGTTACTTTGGAAAAAAAGTAACTTTTTTACTTACTTTGGAAAAAAAGTAACTTTTTTAGTTACTTTGGAAAAAAAGTTACTTTTTTAGTTACTTTGGAAAAAAAGTTATTTTTTTAGTTACTTTGGAAAAAAAGTTACTTTTTTAGTTACTTTGGAAAAAAAGTTACTTTTTTAGTTACTTTGGAAAAAAAGTTACTTTTTTAGTTACTTTGGAATACAAGTTATTTTTTTAGTTACTTTGGAAAAAAAGTTACTTTTTTAGTTACTATATTCTCAGTTACTTTTTTAGTTACTATATTCTCAAAGTTACTTTTTTAGTTGCTATATTCTCAAAGTTACTTTATTAGTTAATGTGTTAAAAAAGTTACTTTTTTAGTTACTTTGTAAAACAAGTTACTTTTTTAGTTACTTTGTAAAAAAAGAGTTACTTGTTTAGTTACTTTGTAAAACAAGTTACTTTTTTAGTTACTTTGTAAAAAAAAGAGTTACTTGTTTAGTTACTTTGTAAAAAAAAGTTACTTTTTTAGTTACTTTGTAAAAAAAGTTACTTTTTTAGTTACTTTGTAAAAAAAGTTACTTTTTTAGTTACTTTGTAAAAAAAGTTACTTTTTTAATTACTTTGTAAAAAAAGTTACTTTTTTAGTTACTTTGTAAAAAAAAAGTTACTTTTTTAGTTACTTTGGAAAAAAAGTTACTTTTTTAGTTACTTTGGAAAAAAAGTTACTTTTTTAGTTACTTTGTAAAAAAAGTTACTTTTTTAGTTACTTTGGAAAAAAAGTTACTTTTTTAGTTACTTTGGAAAAAAAAATACTTTTTTAGTTACTTTGGAAAAAAAGTTACTTTTTTAGTTACTTTGGAAAAAAAGTTACTTTTTTAGTTACTTTGGAAAAAAAAGTTACTTTTTTAGTTACTTTGGAAAAAAAGTTACTTTTTTAGTTACTTTGGAAAAAAAGTTACTTTTTTAGTTACTATATTCTCAGTTACTTTTTTAGTTACTATATTCTCAAAGTTACTTTTTTAGTTACTATATTCTCAAAGTTACTTTATTCGTTAATGTGTTAAAAAAGTTACTTTTTTAGTTACTTTGGAAAAAAAGTTACTTTTTTAGTTACTTTGGAAAAAAAGTTACTTTTTTAGTTACTTTGTAAAAAAAATTACTTTTTTAGTTACTTTGGAAAAAAAATTACTTTTTTAGTTACTTTGTAAAAAAAAATTACTTTTTTAGTTATTGTAAAAAAATTACTTTTTTAGTTACTTTGTAAAAAAAAGTTACTTTTTTAGTTACTTTGGAAAAAAAGTTACTTTTTTAGTTACTTTGGAAAAAAAGTTACTTTTTTAGTTACTTTGGAAAAAAAGTTACTTTTTTAGTTACTTTGTAAAAAAAATTACTTTTTTAGTTATTGTAAAAAAAATTACTTTTTTAGTTACTTTGTAAAAAAAAGTTACTTTTTTAGTTACTTTGTAAAAAAAGTTTCTTTTTTAGTTACTATATTCTCAAAGTTACTTTATTAGTTAATGTGTTAAAAAAGTTACTTTTTTAGTTACTTTGGAAAAAAAGTAACTTTTTTAGTTACTTTGTAAAAAAAGTTTCTTTTTTAGTTACTATATTCTCAAAGTTACTTTATTAGTTAATGTGTTAAAAAAGTAACTTTTTTAGTTACTTTGGAAAAAAAGTAACTTTTTTAGTTACTTTGGAAAAAAAGTTACTTTTTTAGTTACTTTGGAAAAAAAGTTACTTTTTTAGTTACTTTGGAAAAAAAGTTACTTTTTTAGTTACTTTGGAAAAAAAGTTACTTTTTTAGTTACTTTGGAAAAAAAGTTACTTTTTTAGTTACTCTGGAAAAAAAAAACTTTTTTAGTTACTTTGGAAAAAAAAGTTACTTTTTTAGTTACTTTGGAAAAAAAGTTACTTTTTTAGTTACTTTGGAAAAAAAGTTACTTTTTTAGTTACTTTGTAAAAAAAAATTACTTTTTTAGTTATTGTAAAAAAAATTACTTTTTTAGTTACTTTGTAAAAAAAGTTACTTTTTTAGTTACTTTGTAAAAAAAGTTTCTTTTTTAGTTACTTTGGAAAAAAAGTTACTTTTTTAGTTACTTTGGAAAAAAAGTTACTTTTTTAGTTACTTTGGAAAAAAAGTTACTTTTTTAGTTACTTTGGAAAAAAAGTTACTTTTTTAGTTACTATATTCTCAGTTACTTTTTTAGTTACTATATTCTCAAAGTTACTTTTTTAGTTACTATATTCTCAAAGTTACTTTATTCGTTAATGTGTTAAAAAAGTTACTTTTTTAGTTACTTTGGAAAAAAAGTTACTTTTTTAGTTACTTTGGAAAAAAAGTTACTTTTTTAGTTACTTTGGGAAAAAAATTACTTTTTTAGTTACTTTGGAAAAAAAATTACTTTTTTAGTTACTTTGTAAAAAAAATTACTTTTTTAGTTATTGTAAAAAAAATTACTTTTTTAGTTACTTTGTAAAAAAAAGTTACTTTTTTAGTTACTTTGGAAAAAAAGTTACTTTTTTAGTTACTTTGGAAAAAAAGTTACTTTTTTAGTTACTTTGGAAAAAAAGTTACTTTTTTAGTTACTTTGTAAAAAAAATTACTTTTTTAGTTATTGTAAAAAAAATTACTTTTTTAGTTACTTTGTAAAAAAAAGTTACTTTTTTAGTTACTTTGTAAAAAAAGTTTCTTTTTTAGTTACTATATTCTCAAAGTTACTTTATTAGTTAATGTGTTAAAAAAGTTACTTTTTTAGTTACTTTGGAAAAAAAGTAACTTTTTTAGTTACTTTGTAAAAAAAGTTTCTTTTTTAGTTACTTTGGAAAAAAAGTTACTTTTTTAGTTACTTTGGAAAAAAAGTTACTTTTTTAGTTACTTTGGAAAAAAAGTTACTTTTTTAGTTACTTTGGAAAAAAAGTTACTTTTTTAGTTACTTTGGAAAAAAAGTTACTTTTTTAGTTACTCTGGAAAAAAAATACTTTTTTAGTTACTTTGGAAAAAAAAGTTACTTTTTTAGTTACTTTGGAAAAAAAGTTACTTTTTTAGTTACTTTGGAAAAAAAGTTACTTTTTTAGTTACTTTGTAAAAAAAATTACTTTTTTAGTTATTGTAAAAAAAATTACTTTTTTAGTTACTTTGTAAAAAAAGTTACTTTTTTAGTTACTTTGTAAAAAAAGTTTCTTTTTTAGTTACTATATTCTCAAAGTTACTTTATTAGTTAATGTGTTAAAAAAGTTACTTTTTTAGTTACTTTGTAAAAAAAGTTACTTTTTTAGTTACTTTGTAAAAAAAGTTTCTTTTTTAGTTACTATATTCTCAAAGTTACTTTATTAGTTAATGTGTTAAAAAAGTAACTTTTTTACTTACTTTGGAAAAAAAGTTACTTTTTTAGTTACTTTGGAAAAAAAGTAACTTTTTTAGTTACTTTGGAAAAAAAGTAACTTTTTTAGTTACTTTGGAAAAAAAGTTACTTTTTTAGTTACTTTGGAAAAAAAAATACTTTTTTAGTTACTTTGGAAAAAAAGTTACTTTTTTAGTTACTTTGGAAAAAAAGTTTCTTTTTTAGTTACTATATTCTCAAAGTTACTTTATTAGTTAATGTGTTAAAAAAGTTACTTTTTTAGTTACTTTGGAAAAAAAGTTACTTTTTTAGTTACTTTGGAAAAAAAGTTACTTTTTTAGTTACTTTGGAAAAAAAGTAACTTTTTTACTTACTTTGGAAAAAAAGTTACTTTTTTAGTTACTTTGGAAAAAAAGTTACTTTTTTAGTTACTTTGGAAAAAAAGTTATTTTTTTAGTTACTTTGGAAAAAAAGTTACTTTTTTAGTTACTTTGGAAAAAAAGTTACTTTTTTAGTTACTTTGGAAAAAAAGTTACTTTTTTAGTTACTATATTCTCAGTTACTTTTTTAGTTACTATATTCTCAAAGTTACTTTTTTAGTTACTATATTCTCAAAGTTACTTTATTCGTTAATGTGTTAAAAAAGTTACTTTTTTAGTTACTTTGGAAAAAAAGTTACTTTTTTAGTTACTTTGGAAAAAAAGTTACTTTTTTAGTTACTTTGGGAAAAAAATTACTTTTTTAGTTACTTTGGAAAAAAAATTACTTTTTTAGTTACTTTGTAAAAAAAAATTACTTTTTTAGTTATTGTAAAAAAAATTACTTTTTTAGTTACTTTGTAAAAAAAAGTTACTTTTTTAGTTACTTTGGAAAAAAAGTTACTTTTTTAGTTACTTTGGAAAAAAAGTTACTTTTTTAGTTACTTTGGAAAAAAAGTTACTTTTTTAGTTACTTTGTAAAAAAAATTACTTTTTTAGTTATTGTAAAAAAAATTACTTTTTTAGTTACTTTGTAAAAAAAAGTTACTTTTTTAGTTACTTTGTAAAAAAAGTTTCTTTTTTAGTTACTATATTCTCAAAGTTACTTTATTAGTTAATGTGTTAAAAAAGTTACTTTTTTAGTTACTTTGGAAAAAAAGTAACTTTTTTAGTTACTTTGTAAAAAAAGTTTCTTTTTTAGTTACTTTGGAAAAAAAGTTACTTTTTTAGTTACTTTGGAAAAAAAGTTACTTTTTTAGTTACTTTGGAAAAAAAGTTACTTTTTTAGTTACTTTGGAAAAAAAGTTACTTTTTTAGTTACTTTGGAAAAAAAGTTACTTTTTTAGTTACTCTGGAAAAAAAATACTTTTTTAGTTACTTTGGAAAAAAAAGTTACTTTTTTAGTTACTTTGGAAAAAAAGTTACTTTTTTAGTTACTTTGGAAAAAAAGTTACTTTTTTAGTTACTTTGTAAAAAAAATTACTTTTTTAGTTATTGTAAAAAAAATTACTTTTTTAGTTACTTTGTAAAAAAAGTTACTTTTTTAGTTACTTTGTAAAAAAAGTTTCTTTTTTAGTTACTATATTCTCAAAGTTACTTTATTAGTTAATGTGTTAAAAAAGTTACTTTTTTAGTTACTTTGTAAAAAAAGTTACTTTTTTAGTTACTTTGTAAAAAAAGTTTCTTTTTTAGTTACTATATTCTCAAAGTTACTTTATTAGTTAATGTGTTAAAAAAGTTACTTTTTTAGTTACTTTGGAAAAAAAGTTACTTTTTTAGTTACTTTGGAAAAAAAGTAACTTTTTTAGTTACTTTGGAAAAAAAGTAACTTTTTTAGTTACTTTGGAAAAAAAGTTACTTTTTTAGTTACTTTGGAAAAAAAAATACTTTTTTAGTTACTTTGGAAAAAAAGTTACTTTTTTAGTTACTTTGGAAAAAAAGTTTCTTTTTTAGTTACTATATTCTCAAAGTTACTTTATTAGTTAATGTGTTAAAAAAGTTACTTTTTTAGTTACTTTGGAAAAAAAGTTACTTTTTTAGTTACTTTGGAAAAAAAGTTACTTTTTTAGTTACTTTGGAAAAAAAAATACTTTTTTAGTTACTTTGGAAAAAAAGTTACTTTTTTAGTTACTTTGGAAAAAAAGTTACTTTTTTAGTTACTTTGTAAAAAAAGTTTCTTTTTTAGTTACTATATTCTCAAAGTTACTTTATTAGTTAATGTGTTAAAAAAGTTACTTTTTTAGTTACTTTGGAAAAAAAGTAACTTTTTTAGTTACTTTGTAAAAAAAGTTTCTTTTTTAGTTACTTTGGAAAAAAAGTTACTTTTTTAGTTACTTTGGAAAAAAAGTTACTTTTTTAGTTACTTTGGAAAAAAAGTTACTTTTTTAGTTACTTTGGAAAAAAAGTTACTTTTTTAGTTACTTTGGAAAAAAAGTTACTTTTTTAGTTACTCTGGAAAAAAAATACTTTTTTAGTTACTTTGGAAAAAAAAGTTACTTTTTTAGTTACTTTGGAAAAAAAGTTACTTTTTTAGTTACTTTGGAAAAAAAGTTACTTTTTTAGTTATTGTAAAAAAAATTACTTTTTTAGTTACTTTGTAAAAAAAGTTACTTTTTTAGTTACTTTGTAAAAAAAGTTTCTTTTTTAGTTACTATATTCTCAAAGTTACTTTATTAGTTAATGTGTTAAAAAAGTTACTTTTTTAGTTACTTTGTAAAAAAAGTTACTTTTTTAGTTACTTTGTAAAAAAAGTTTCTTTTTTAGTTACTATATTCTCAAAGTTACTTTATTAGTTAATGTGTTAAAAAAGTTACTTTTTTAGTTACTTTGGAAAAAAAGTTACTTTTTTAGTTACTTTGGAAAAAAAGTAACTTTTTTAGTTACTTTGGAAAAAAAGTAACTTTTTTAGTTACTTTGGAAAAAAAGTTACTTTTTTAGTTACTTTGGAAAAAAAAATACTTTTTTAGTTACTTTGGAAAAAAAGTTACTTTTTTAGTTACTTTGGAAAAAAAGTTTCTTTTTTAGTTACTATATTCTCAAAGTTACTTTATTAGTTAATGTGTTAAAAAAGTTACTTTTTTAGTTACTTTGGAAAAAAAGTTACTTTTTTAGTTACTTTGGAAAAAAAGTTACTTTTTTAGTTACTTTGGAAAAAAAGTTACTTTTTTACTTACTTTGGAAAAAAAGTTACTTTTTTAGTTACTTTGGAAAAAAAGTTACTTTTTTAGTTACTTTGGAAAAAAAGTTATTTTTTTAGTTACTTTGGAAAAAAAGTTACTTTTTTAGTTACTTTGGAAAAAAAGTTACTTTTTTAGTTACTTTGGAAAAAAAGTTACTTTTTTAGTTACTATATTCTCAGTTACTTTTTTAGTTACTATATTCTCAAAGTTACTTTTTTAGTTACTATATTCTCAAAGTTACTTTATTCGTTAATGTGTTAAAAAAGTTACTTTTTTAGTTACTTTGGAAAAAAAGTTACTTTTTTAGTTACTTTGGAAAAAAAGTTACTTTTTTAGTTACTTTGGGAAAAAAATTACTTTTTTAGTTACTTTGGAAAAAAAATTACTTTTTTAGTTACTTTGTAAAAAAAATTACTTTTTTAGTTATTGTAAAAAAAATTACTTTTTTAGTTACTTTGTAAAAAAAAGTTACTTTTTTAGTTACTTTGGAAAAAAAGTTACTTTTTTAGTTACTTTGGAAAAAAAGTTACTTTTTTAGTTACTTTGGAAAAAAAGTTACTTTTTTAGTTACTTTGTAAAAAAAATTACTTTTTTAGTTATTGTAAAAAAAATTACTTTTTTAGTTACTTTGTAAAAAAAAGTTACTTTTTTAGTTACTTTGTAAAAAAAGTTTCTTTTTTAGTTACTATATTCTCAAAGTTACTTTATTAGTTAATGTGTTAAAAAAGTTACTTTTTTAGTTACTTTGGAAAAAAAGTAACTTTTTTAGTTACTTTGTAAAAAAAGTTTCTTTTTTAGTTACTATATTCTCAAAGTTACTTTATTAGTTAATGTGTTAAAAAAGTTACTTTTTTAGTTACTTTGGACAAAAAGTAACTTTTTTAGTTACTTTGGAAAAAAAGTTACTTTTTTAGTTACTTTGGAAAAAAGTTACTTTTTTAGTTACTTTGGAAAAAAAGTTACTTTTTTAGTTACTTTGGAAAAAAAGTTACTTTTTTAGTTACTTTGGAAAAAAAGTTACTTTTTTAGTTACTCTGGAAAAAAAATACTTTTTTAGTTACTTTGGAAAAAAAAGTTACTTTTTTAGTTACTTTGGAAAAAAAGTTACTTTTTTAGTTACTTTGGAAAAAAAAGTTACTTTTTTAGTTACTTTGTAAAAAAAATTACTTTTTTAGTTATTGTAAAAAAAATTACTTTTTTAGTTACTTTGTAAAAAAAGTTACTTTTTTAGTTACTTTGTAAAAAAAGTTTCTTTTTTAGTTACTTTGTAAAAAAAGTTTCTTTTTTAGTTACTATATTCTCAAAGTTACTTTATTAGTTAATGTGTTAAAAAAGTTACTTTTTTAGTTACTTTGGAAAAAAAGTTACTTTTTTAGTTACTTTGGAAAAAAAGTAACTTTTTTAGTTACTTTGGAAAAAAAGTAACTTTTTTAGTTACTTTGGAAAAAAAGTTACTTTTTTAGTTACTTTGGAAAAAAAAATACTTTTTTAGTTACTTTGGAAAAAAAGTTACTTTTTTAGTTACTTTGGAAAAAAAGTTTCTTTTTTAGTTACTATATTCTCAAAGTTACTTTATTAGTTAATGTGTTAAAAAAGTTACTTTTTTAGTTACTTTGGAAAAAAAGTTACTTTTTTAGTTACTTTGGAAAAAAAGTTACTTTTTTAGTTACTTTGGAAAAAAAGTAACTTTTTTACTTACTTTGGAAAAAAAGTTACTTTTTTAGTTACTTTGGAAAAAAAGTTACTTTTTTAGTTACTTTGGAAAAAAAGTTATTTTTTTAGTTACTTTGGAAAAAAAGTTACTTTTTTAGTTACTTTGGAAAAAAAGTTACTTTTTTAGTTACTTTGGAAAAAAAGTTACTTTTTTAGTTACTTTGGAATACAAGTTATTTTTTTAGTTACTTTGGAAAAAAAGTTACTTTTTTAGTTACTTTTGAAAAAAAGTTACTTTTTTAGTTACTTTGTAAAAAAAATTACTTTTTTAGTTATTGTAAAAAAAATTACTTTTTTAGTTACTTTGTAAAAAAAAGTTACTTTTTTAGTTACTTTGTAAAAAAAGTTTCTTTTTTAGTTACTATATTCTCAAAGTTACTTTATTAGTTAATGTGTTAAAAAAGTTACTTTTTTAGTTACTTTGGAAAAAAAGTAACTTTTTTAGTTACTTTGTAAAAAAAGTTTCTTTTTTAGTTACTATATTCTCAAAGTTACTTTATTAGTTAATGTGTTAAAAAAGTTACTTTTTTAGTTACTTTGGACAAAAAGTAACTTTTTTAGTTACTTTGGAAAAAAAGTTACTTTTTTAGTTACTTTGGAAAAAAGTTACTTTTTTAGTTACTTTGGAAAAAAAGTTACTTTTTTAGTTACTTTGGAAAAAAAGTTACTTTTTTAGTTACTTTGGAAAAAAAGTTACTTTTTTAGTTACTTTGGAATACAAGTTATTTTTTTAGTTACTTTGGAAAAAAAGTTACTTTTTTAGTTACTTTGGAAAAAAAGTTACTTTTTTAGTTACTTTGTAAAAAAAATTACTTTTTTAGTTATTGTAAAAAAAATTACTTTTTTAGTTACTTTGTAAAAAAAAGTTACTTTTTTAGTTACTTTGTAAAAAAAGTTTCTTTTTTAGTTACTATATTCTCAAAGTTACTTTATTAGTTAATGTGTTAAAAAAGTTACTTTTTTAGTTACTTTGGAAAAAAAGTTACTTTTTTAGTTACTTTGTAAAAAAAGTTTCTTTTTTAGTTACTATATTCTCAAAGTTACTTTATTAGTTAATGTGTTAAAAAAGTTACTTTTTTAGTTACTTTGGACAAAAAGTAACTTTTTTAGTTACTTTGGAAAAAAAGTTACTTTTTTAGTTACTTTGGAAAAAAGTTACTTTTTTAGTTACTTTGGAAAAAAAGTTACTTTTTTAGTTACTTTGGAAAAAAAGTTACTTTTTTAGTTACTTTGGAAAAAAAGTTACTTTTTTAGTTACTTTGGAAAAAAAGTTACTTTTTTAGTTACTTTGTAAAAAAAATTCCTTTTTTAGTTATTGTAAAAAAAATTACTTTTTTAGTTACTTTGTAAAAAAAGTTACTTTTTTAGTTACTATATTCTCAAAGTTACTTTATTAGTTAATGTGTTAAAAAAGTTACTTTTTTAGTTACTTTGGAAAAAAAGTAACTTTTTTAGTTACTTTGTAAAAAAAGTTTCTTTTTTAGTTACTATATTCTCAAAGTTACTTTATTAGTTAATGTGTTAAAAAAGTTACTTTTTTAGTTACTTTGGACAAAAAGTAACTTTTTTAGTTACTTTGGAAAAAAAGTTACTTTTTTAGTTACTATATTCTCAAAGTTACTTTATTAGTTAATGTGTTAAAAAAGTTACTTTTTTAGTTACTTTGGAAAAAAAGTTACTTTTTTAGTTACTTTGGAAAAAAAGTTACTTTTTTAGTTACTTTGGAAAAAAAGTAACTTTTTTACTTACTTTGGAAAAAAAGTTACTTTTTTAGTTACTATATTCTCAGTTACTTTTTTAGTTACTATATTCTCAAAGTTACTTTTTTAGTTACTATATTCTCAAAGTTACTTTATTCGTTAATGTGTTAAAAAAGTTACTTTTTTAGTTACTTTGGAAAAAAAGTTACTTTTTTAGTTACTTTGGAAAAAAAGTTACTTTTTTAGTTACTTTGGGAAAAAAATTACTTTTTTAGTTACTTTGGAAAAAAAATTACTTTTTTAGTTACTTTGTAAAAAAAATTACTTTTTTAGTTATTGTAAAAAAAATTACTTTTTTAGTTACTTTGTAAAAAAAAGTTACTTTTTTAGTTACTTTGGAAAAAAAGTTACTTTTTTAGTTACTTTGGAAAAAAAGTTACTTTTTTAGTTACTTTGGAAAAAAAGTTACTTTTTTAGTTACTTTGTAAAAAAAATTACTTTTTTAGTTATTGTAAAAAAAATTACTTTTTTAGTTACTTTGTAAAAAAAAGTTACTTTTTTAGTTACTTTGTAAAAAAAGTTTCTTTTTTAGTTACTATATTCTCAAAGTTACTTTATTAGTTAATGTGTTAAAAAAGTTACTTTTTTAGTTACTTTGGAAAAAAAGTAACTTTTTTAGTTACTTTGTAAAAAAAGTTTCTTTTTTAGTTACTATATTCTCAAAGTTACTTTATTAGTTAATGTGTTAAAAAAGTTACTTTTTTAGTTACTTTGGACAAAAAGTAACTTTTTTAGTTACTTTGGAAAAAAAGTTACTTTTTTAGTTACTTTGGAAAAAAAGTTACTTTTTTAGTTACTTTGTAAAAAAAATTACTTTTTTAGTTATTGTAAAAAAAATTACTTTTTTAGTTACTTTGTAAAAAAAGTTACTTTTTTAGTTACTATATTCTCAAAGTTACTTTATTAGTTAATGTGTTAAAAAAGTTACTTTTTTAGTTACTTTGGAAAAAAAGTAACTTTTTTAGTTACTTTGTAAAAAAAGTTTCTTTTTTAGTTACTATATTCTCAAAGTTACTTTATTAGTTAATGTGTTAAAAAAGTTACTTTTTTAGTTACTTTGGACAAAAAGTAACTTTTTTAGTTACTTTGGAAAAAAAGTTACTTTTTTAGTTACTATATTCTCAAAGTTACTTTATTAGTTAATGTGTTAAAAAAGTAACTTTTTTAGTTACTTTGGAAAAAAAGTTACTTTTTTAGTTACTTTGGAAAAAAAGTTACTTTTTTAGTTACTTTGGAAAAAAAGTAACTTTTTTACTTACTTTGGAAAAAAAGTTACTTTTTTAGTTACTTTGGAAAAAAAGTTACTTTTTTAGTTACTTTGGAAAAAAAGTTATTTTTTTAGTTACTTTGGAAAAAAAGTTACTTTTTTAGTTACTTTGGAAAAAAAGTTACTTTTTTAGTTACTTTGGAAAAAAAGTTACTTTTTTAGTTACTATATTCTCAGTTACTTTTTTAGTTACTATATTCTCAAAGTTACTTTTTTAGTTACTATATTCTCAAAGTTACTTTATTCGTTAATGTGTTAAAAAAGTTACTTTTTTAGTTACTTTGGAAAAAAAGTTACTTTTTTAGTTACTTTGGAAAAAAAGTTACTTTTTTAGTTACTTTGGGAAAAAAATTACTTTTTTAGTTACTTTGGAAAAAAAATTACTTTTTTAGTTACTTTGTAAAAAAAATTACTTTTTTAGTTATTGTAAAAAAAATTACTTTTTTAGTTACTTTGTAAAAAAAAGTTACTTTTTTAGTTACTTTGGAAAAAAAGTTACTTTTTTAGTTACTTTGGAAAAAAAGTTACTTTTTTAGTTACTTTGGAAAAAAAGTTACTTTTTTAGTTACTTTGTAAAAAAAATTACTTTTTTAGTTATTGTAAAAAAAATTACTTTTTTAGTTACTTTGTAAAAAAAAGTTACTTTTTTAGTTACTTTGTAAAAAAAGTTTCTTTTTTAGTTACTATATTCTCAAAGTTACTTTATTAGTTAATGTGTTAAAAAAGTTACTTTTTTAGTTACTTTGGAAAAAAAGTAACTTTTTTAGTTACTTTGTAAAAAAAGTTTCTTTTTTAGTTACTATATTCTCAAAGTTACTTTATTAGTTAATGTGTTAAAAAAGTTACTTTTTTAGTTACTTTGGACAAAAAGTAACTTTTTTAGTTACTTTGGAAAAAAAGTTACTTTTTTAGTTACTTTGGAAAAAAGTTACTTTTTTAGTTACTTTGGAAAAAAAGTTACTTTTTTAGTTACTTTGGAAAAAAAGTTACTTTTTTAGTTACTTTGGAAAAAAAGTTACTTTTTTAGTTACTCTGGAAAAAAAATACTTTTTTAGTTACTTTGGAAAAAAAAGTTACTTTTTTAGTTACTTTGGAAAAAAAGTTACTTTTTTAGTTACTTTGGAAAAAAAGTTACTTTTTTAGTTACTTTGTAAAAAAAATTACTTTTTTAGTTATTGTAAAAAAAATTACTTTTTTAGTTACTTTGTAAAAAAAAGTTACTTTTTTAGTTACTTTGTAAAAAAAGTTTCTTTTTTAGTTACTATATTCTCAAAGTTACTTTATTAGTTAATGTGTTAAAAAAGTTACTTTTTTAGTTACTTTGTAAAAAAAGTTACTTTTTTAGTTACTTTGTAAAAAAAGTTTCTTTTTTAGTTACTATATTCTCAAAGTTACTTTATTAGTTAATGTGTTAAAAAAGTTACTTTTTTAGTTACTTTGGAAAAAAAGTTACTTTTTTAGTTACTTTGGAAAAAAAGTAACTTTTTTAGTTACTTTGGAAAAAAAGTAACTTTTTTAGTTACTTTGGAAAAAAAGTTACTTTTTTAGTTACTTTGGAAAAAAAAATACTTTTTTAGTTACTTTGGAAAAAAAGTTACTTTTTTAGTTACTTTGGAAAAAAAGTTTCTTTTTTAGTTACTATATTCTCAAAGTTACTTTATTAGTTAATGTGTTAAAAAAGTTACTTTTTTAGTTACTTTGGAAAAAAAGTTACTTTTTTAGTTACTTTGGAAAAAAAGTTACTTTTTTAGTTACTTTGGAAAAAAAGTAACTTTTTTACTTACTTTGGAAAAAAAGTTACTTTTTTAGTTACTTTGGAAAAAAAGTTACTTTTTTAGTTACTTTGGAAAAAAAGTTATTTTTTTAGTTACTTTGGAAAAAAAGTTACTTTTTTAGTTACTTTGGAAAAAAAGTTACTTTTTTAGTTACTTTGGAAAAAAAGTTACTTTTTTAGTTACTTTGGAATACAAGTTATTTTTTTAGTTACTTTGGAAAAAAAGTTACTTTTTTAGTTACTTTGGAAAAAAAGTTACTTTTTTAGTTACTTTGTAAAAAAAATTACTTTTTTAGTTATTGTAAAAAAAATTACTTTTTTAGTTACTTTGTAAAAAAAAGTTACTTTTTTAGTTACTTTGTAAAAAAAGTTTCTTTTTTAGTTACTATATTCTCAAAGTTACTTTATTAGTTAATGTGTTAAAAAAGTTACTTTTTTAGTTACTTTGGAAAAAAAGTAACTTTTTTAGTTACTTTGTAAAAAAAGTTTCTTTTTTAGTTACTATATTCTCAAAGTTACTTTATTAGTTAATGTGTTAAAAAAGTTACTTTTTTAGTTACTTTGGACAAAAAGTAACTTTTTTAGTTACTTTGGAAAAAAAGTTACTTTTTTAGTTACTTTGGAAAAAAGTTACTTTTTTAGTTACTTTGGAAAAAAAGTTACTTTTTTAGTTACTTTGGAAAAAAAGTTACTTTTTTAGTTACTTTGGAATACAAGTTATTTTTTTAGTTACTTTGGAAAAAAAGTTACTTTTTTAGTTACTTTGGAAAAAAAGTTACTTTTTTAGTTACTTTGTAAAAAAAATTACTTTTTTAGTTATTGTAAAAAAAATTACTTTTTTAGTTACTTTGTAAAAAAAAGTTACTTTTTTAGTTACTTTGTAAAAAAAGTTTCTTTTTTAGTTACTATATTCTCAAAGTTACTTTATTAGTTAATGTGTTAAAAAAGTTACTTTTTTAGTTACTTTGGAAAAAAAGTAACTTTTTTAGTTACTTTGTAAAAAAAGTTTCTTTTTTAGTTACTATATTCTCAAAGTTACTTTATTAGTTAATGTGTTAAAAAAGTTACTTTTTTAGTTACTTTGGACAAAAAGTAACTTTTTTAGTTACTTTGGAAAAAAAGTTACTTTTTTAGTTACTTTGGAAAAAAGTTACTTTTTTAGTTACTTTGGAAAAAAAGTTACTTTTTTAGTTACTTTGGAAAAAAAGTTACTTTTTTAGTTACTTTGGAAAAAAAGTTACTTTTTTAGTTACTCTGGAAAAAAAAATACTTTTTTAGTTACTTTGGAAAAAAAAGTTACTTTTTTAGTTACTTTGGAAAAAAAGTTACTTTTTTAGTTACTTTGGAAAAAAAGTTACTTTTTTAGTTACTTTGTAAAAAAAATTACTTTTTTAGTTATTGTAAAAAAAATTACTTTTTTAGTTACTTTGTAAAAAAAAGTTACTTTTTTAGTTACTTTGTAAAAAAAGTTTCTTTTTTAGTTACTATATTCTCAAAGTTACTTTATTAGTTAATGTGTTAAAAAAGTTACTTTTTTAGTTACTTTGTAAAAAAAGTTACTTTTTTAGTTACTTTGTAAAAAAAGTTTCTTTTTTAGTTACTATATTCTCAAAGTTACTTTATTAGTTAATGTGTTAAAAAAGTTACTTTTTTAGTTACTTTGGAAAAAAAGTTACTTTTTTAGTTACTTTGGAAAAAAAGTAACTTTTTTAGTTACTTTGGAAAAAAAGTAACTTTTTTAGTTACTTTGGAAAAAAAGTTACTTTTTTAGTTACTTTGGAAAAAAAAATACTTTTTTAGTTACTTTGGAAAAAAAGTTACTTTTTTAGTTACTTTGGAAAAAAAGTTTCTTTTTTAGTTACTATATTCTCAAAGTTACTTTATTAGTTAATGTGTTAAAAAAGTTACTTTTTTAGTTACTTTGGAAAAAAAGTAACTTTTTTACTTACTTTGGAAAAAAAGTTACTTTTTTAGTTACTTTGGAAAAAAAGTTACTTTTTTAGTTACTTTGGAAAAAAAGTTATTTTTTTAGTTACTTTGGAAAAAAAGTTACTTTTTTAGTTACTTTGGAAAAAAAGTTACTTTTTTAGTTACTTTGGAAAAAAAGTTACTTTTTTAGTTACTATATTCTCAGTTACTTTTTTAGTTACTATATTCTCAAAGTTACTTTTTTAGTTACTATATTCTCAAAGTTACTTTATTCGTTAATGTGTTAAAAAAGTTACTTTTTTAGTTACTTTGGAAAAAAAGTTACTTTTTTAGTTACTTTGGAAAAAAAGTTACTTTTTTAGTTACTTTGGGAAAAAAATTACTTTTTTAGTTACTTTGGAAAAAAAATTACTTTTTTAGTTACTTTGTAAAAAAAATTACTTTTTTAGTTATTGTAAAAAAAATTACTTTTTTAGTTACTTTGTAAAAAAAAGTTACTTTTTTAGTTACTTTGGAAAAAAAGTTACTTTTTTAGTTACTTTGGAAAAAAAGTTACTTTTTTAGTTACTTTGGAAAAAAAGTTACTTTTTTAGTTACTTTGTAAAAAAAATTACTTTTTTAGTTATTGTAAAAAAAATTACTTTTTTAGTTACTTTGTAAAAAAAAGTTACTTTTTTAGTTACTTTGTAAAAAAAGTTTCTTTTTTAGTTACTATATTCTCAAAGTTACTTTATTAGTTAATGTGTTAAAAAAGTTACTTTTTTAGTTACTTTGGAAAAAAAGTAACTTTTTTAGTTACTTTGTAAAAAAAGTTTCTTTTTTAGTTACTATATTCTCAAAGTTACTTTATTAGTTAATGTGTTAAAAAAGTTACTTTTTTAGTTACTTTGGACAAAAAGTAACTTTTTTAGTTACTTTGGAAAAAAAGTTACTTTTTTAGTTACTTTGGAAAAAAGTTACTTTTTTAGTTACTTTGGAAAAAAGTTACTTTTTTAGTTACTTTGGAAAAAAAGTTACTTTTTTAGTTACTTTGGAAAAAAAAGTTACTTTTTTAGTTACTCTGGAAAAAAAATACTTTTTTAGTTACTTTGGAAAAAAAAGTTACTTTTTTAGTTACTTTGGAAAAAAAGTTACTTTTTTAGTTACTTTGGAAAAAAAGTTACTTTTTTAGTTACTTTGTAAAAAAAATTACTTTTTTAGTTATTGTAAAAAAAATTACTTTTTTAGTTACTTTGTAAAAAAAGTTACTTTTTTAGTTACTTTGTAAAAAAAGTTTCTTTTTTAGTTACTATATTCTCAAAGTTACTTTATTAGTTAATGTGTTAAAAAAGTTACTTTTTTAGTTACTTTGTAAAAAAAGTTACTTTTTTAGTTACTTTGTAAAAAAAGTTTCTTTTTTAGTTACTATATTCTCAAAGTTACTTTATTAGTTAATGTGTTAAAAAAGTTACTTTTTTAGTTACTTTGGAAAAAAAGTAACTTTTTTAGTTACTTTGTAAAAAAAGTTTCTTTTTTAGTTACTATATTCTCAAAGTTACTTTATTAGTTAATGTGTTAAAAAAGTTACTTTTTTAGTTACTTTGGACAAAAAGTAACTTTTTTAGTTACTTTGGAAAAAAAGTTACTTTTTTAGTTACTTTGGAAAAAAGTTACTTTTTTAGTTACTTTGGAAAAAAAGTTACTTTTTTAGTTACTTTGGAAAAAAAGTTACTTTTTTAGTTACTTTGGAAAAAAAGTTACTTTTTTAGTTACTCTGGAAAAAAAATACTTTTTTAGTTACTTTGGAAAAAAAAGTTACTTTTTTAGTTACTTTGGAAAAAAAGTTACTTTTTTAGTTACTTTGGAAAAAAAGTTACTTTTTTAGTTACTTTGTAAAAAAAATTACTTTTTTAGTTATTGTAAAAAAAATTACTTTTTTAGTTACTTTGTAAAAAAAGTTACTTTTTTAGTTACTTTGTAAAAAAAGTTTCTTTTTTAGTTACTATATTCTCAAAGTTACTTTATTAGTTAATGTGTTAAAAAAGTTACTTTTTTAGTTACTTTGTAAAAAAAGTTACTTTTTTAGTTACTTTGTAAAAAAAGTTTCTTTTTTAGTTACTATATTCTCAAAGTTACTTTATTAGTTAATGTGTTAAAAAAGTTACTTTTTTAGTTACTTTGGAAAAAAAGTTACTTTTTTAGTTACTTTGGAAAAAAAGTAACTTTTTTAGTTACTTTGGAAAAAAAGTAACTTTTTTAGTTACTTTGGAAAAAAAGTTACTTTTTTAGTTACTTTGGAAAAAAAAATACTTTTTTAGTTACTTTGGAAAAAAAGTTACTTTTTTAGTTACTTTGGAAAAAAAGTTTCTTTTTTAGTTACTATATTCTCAAAGTTACTTTATTAGTTAATGTGTTAAAAAAGTTACTTTTTTAGTTACTTTGGAAAAAAAGTTACTTTTTTAGTTACTTTGGAAAAAAAGTTACTTTTTTAGTTACTTTGGAAAAAAAGTTATTTTTTTAGTTACTTTGGAAAAAAAGTTACTTTTTTAGTTACTTTGGAAAAAAAGTTACTTTTTTAGTTACTTTGGAAAAAAAGTTACTTTTTTAGTTACTTTGGAATACAAGTTATTTTTTTAGTTACTTTGGAAAAAAAGTTACTTTTTTAGTTACTATATTCTCAGTTACTTTTTTAGTTACTATATTCTCAAAGTTACTTTATTAGTTAATGTGTTAAAAAAGTTACTTTTTTAGTTACTTTGTAAAACAAGTTACTTTTTTAGTTACTTTGTAAAAAAAGAGTTACTTGTTTAGTTACTTTGTAAAAAAAGTTACTTTTTTAGTTACTTTGTAAAAAAAGTTACTTTTTTAGTTACTTTGTAAAAAAAGTTACTTTTTTAGTTACTTTGTAAAAAAAAGTTACTTTTTTAGTTACTTTGTAAAAAAAGTTACTTTTTTAGTTACTTTGGAAAAAAAGTTACTTTTTTAGTTACTTTGTAAAAAAAATTACTTTTTTAGTTATTGTAAAAAAAATTACTTTTTTAGTTACTTTGTAAAAAAAGTTACTTTTTTAGTTACTTTGTAAAAAAAGTTTCTTTTTTAGTTACTATATTCTCAAAGTTACTTTATTAGTTAATGTGTTAAAAAAGTTACTTTTTTAGTTACTTTGGAAAAAAAGTTACTTTTTTAGTTACTTTGGAAAAAAAGTAACTTTTTTAGTTACTTTGGAAAAAAAGTTACTTTTTTAGTTACTTTGGAAAAAAAGTTACTTTTTTAGTTACTTTGGAAAAAAAAATACTTTTTTAGTTACTTTGGAAAAAAAGTTACTTTTTTAGTTACTTTGGAAAAAAAGTTTCTTTTTTAGTTACTATATTCTCAAAGTTACTTTATTAGTTAATGTGTTAAAAAAGTTACTTTTTTAGTTACTTTGGAAAAAAAGTTACTTTTTTAGTTACTTTGGAAAAAAAGTTACTTTTTTAGTTACTTTGGAAAAAAAGTAACTTTTTTACTTACTTTGGAAAAAAAGTTACTTTTTTAGTTACTTTGGAAAAAAAGTTACTTTTTTAGTTACTTTGGAAAAAAAGTTATTTTTTTAGTTACTTTGGAAAAAAAGTTACTTTTTTAGTTACTTTGGAAAAAAAGTTACTTTTTTAGTTACTTTGGAAAAAAAGTTACTTTTTTAGTTACTTTGGAATACAAGTTATTTTTTTAGTTACTTTGGAAAAAAAGTTACTTTTTTAGTTACTATATTCTCAGTTACTTTTTTAGTTACTATATTCTCAAAGTTACTTTATTAGTTAATGTGTTAAAAAAGTTACTTTTTTAGTTACTTTGTAAAACAAGTTACTTTTTTAGTTACTTTGTAAAAAAAGAGTTACTTGTTTAGTTACTTTGTAAAAAAAGTTACTTTTTTAGTTACTTTGTAAAAAAAGTTACTTTTTTAGTTACTTTGTAAAAAAAGTTACTTTTTTAGTTACTTTGTAAAAAAAAGTTACTTTTTTAGTTACTTTGTAAAAAAAGTTACTTTTTTAGTTACTTTGTAAAAAAAGTTACTTTTTTAGTTACTTTGTAAAAAAAAGTTACTTTTTTAGTTACTTTGGAAAAAAAGTTACTTTTTTAGTTACTTTGGAAAAAAAGTTACTTTTTTAGTTACTTTGTAAAAAAAAGTTACTTTTTTAGTTACTTTGGAAAAAAAGTTACTTTTTTAGTTACTTTGGAAAAAAAGTTACTTTTTTAGTTACATTGGAAAAAAAGTTACTTTTTTAGTTACTTTGGAAAAAAAGTTACTTTTTTAGTTACTTTGGAAAAAAAGTTACTTTTTTAGTTACTTTGGAAAAAAGTTACTTTTTTAGTTACTTTGGAAAAAAAGTTACTTTTTTAGTTACTATATTCTCAGTTACTTTTTTAGTTACTATATTCTCAAAGTTACTTTTTTAGTTACTATATTCTCAAAGTTACTTTATTAGTTAATGTGTTAAAAAAGTTACTTTTTTAGTTACTTTGGAAAAAAAGTTACTTTTTTAGTTACTTTGGAAAAAAAGTTACTTTTTTAGTTACTTTGGAAAAAAAATTACTTTTTTAGTTACTTTGGAAAACAAATTACTTTTTTAGTTACTTTGGAAAAAAAATTACTTTTTTAGTTATTGTAAAAAAATTACTTTTTTAGTTACTTTGTAAAAAAAAGTTACTTTTTTAGTTACTTTGGAAAAAAAGTTACTTTTTTAGTTACTTTGGAAAAAAAGTTACTTTTTTAGTTACTTTGGAAAAAAAGTTACTTTTTTAGTTACTTTGTAAAAAAAATTACTTTTTTAGTTATTGTAAAAAAAATTACTTTTTTAGTTACTTTGTAAAAAAAAGTTACTTTTTTAGTTACTATATTCTCAAAGTTACTTTATTAGTTAATGTGTTAAAAAAGTTACTTTTTTAGTTACTTTGGAAAAAAAGTAACTTTTTTAGTTACTTTGGAAAAAAAGTAACTTTTTTAGTTACTTTGTAAAAAAAGTTTCTTTTTTAGTTACTATATTCTCAAAGTTACTTTATTAGTTAATGTGTTAAAAAAGTTACTTTTTTAGTTACTTTGGAAAAAAAGTTACTTTTTTAGTTACTTTGGAAAAAAAGTTACTTTTTTAGTTACTTTGGAAAAAAAGTTACTTTTTTAGTTACTTTGGAAAAAAAGTTACTTTTTTAGTTACTTTGGAAAAAAAGTTACTTTTTTAGTTACTTTGGAAAAAAAAGTTACTTTTTTAGTTACTCTGGAAAAAAAATACTTTTTTAGTTACTTTGGAAAAAAAAGTTACTTTTTTAGTTACTTTGGAAAAGAAGTTACTTTTTTAGTTACTTTGGAAAAAAAGTTACTTTTTTAGTTACTTTGTAAAAAAAATTACTTTTTTAGTTATTGTAAAAAAAATTACTTTTTTAGTTACTTTGTAAAAAAAGTTACTTTTTTAGTTACTTTGTAAAAAAAGTTTCTTTTTTAGTTACTATATTCTCAAAGTTACTTTATTAGTTAATGTGTTAAAAAAGTTACTTTTTTAGTTACTTTGTAAAAAAAGTTACTTTTTTAGTTACTTTGTAAAAAAAGTTTCTTTTTTAGTTACTATATTCTCAAAGTTACTTTATTAGTTAATGTGTTAAAAAAGTTACTTTTTTAGTTACTTTGGAAAAAAAGTTACTTTTTTAGTTACTTTGGAAAAAAAGTAACTTTTTTAGTTACTTTGGAAAAAAAGTAACTTTTTTAGTTACTTTGGAAAAAAAGTTACTTTTTTAGTTACTTTGGAAAAAAAAATACTTTTTTAGTTACTTTGGAAAAAAAGTTACTTTTTTAGTTACTTTGGAAAAAAAGTTTCTTTTTTAGTTACTATATTCTCAAAGTTACTTTATTAGTTAATGTGTTAAAAAAGTTACTTTTTTAGTTACTTTGGAAAAAAAGTTACTTTTTTAGTTACTTTGGAAAAAAAGTAACTTTTTTAGTTACTTTGGAAAAAAAGTAACTTTTTTACTTACTTTGGAAAAAAAGTTACTTTTTTAGTTACTTTGGAAAAAAAGTTACTTTTTTAGTTACTTTGGAAAAAAAGTTACTTTTTTAGTTACTATATTCTCAAAGTTACTTTATTAGTTAATGTGTTAAAAAAGTTACTTTTTTAGTTACTTTGGAAAAAAAGTAACTTTTTTAGTTACTTTGGAAAAAAAGTAACTTTTTTAGTTACTTTGGAAAAAAAGTAACTTTTTTAGTTACTTTGTAAAAAAAGTTTCTTTTTTAGTTACTATATTCTCAAAGTTACTTTATTAGTTAATGTGTTAAAAAAGTTACTTTTTTAGTTACTTTGGAAAAAAAGTAACTTTTTTAGTTACTTTGGAAAAAAAGTTACTTTTTTAGTTACTTTGGAAAAAAGTTACTTTTTTAGTTACTTTGGAAAAAAAGTTACTTTTTTAGTTACTTTGGAAAAAAAGTTACTTTTTTAGTTACTTTGGAAAAAAAGTTACTTTTTTAGTTACTCTGGAAAAAAAATACTTTTTTAGTTACTTTGGAAAAAAAAGTTACTTTTTTAGTTACTTTGGAAAAAAAGTTACTTTTTTAGTTACTTTGGAAAAAAAGTTACTTTTTTAGTTACTTTGTAAAAAAAATTACTTTTTTAGTTATTGTAAAAAAAATTACTTTTTTAGTTACTTTGTAAAAAAAGTTACTTTTTTAGTTACTTTGTAAAAAAAGTTTCTTTTTTAGTTACTATATTCTCAAAGTTACTTTATTAGTTAATGTGTTAAAAAAGTTACTTTTTTAGTTACTTTGTAAAAAAAGTTACTTTTTTAGTTACTTTGTAAAAAAAGTTTCTTTTTTAGTTACTATATTCTCAAAGTTACTTTATTAGTTAATGTGTTAAAAAAGTTACTTTTTTAGTTACTTTGGAAAAAAAGTTACTTTTTTAGTTACTTTGGAAAAAAAGTAACTTTTTTAGTTACTTTGGAAAAAAAGTAACTTTTTTAGTTACTTTGGAAAAAAAGTTACTTTTTTAGTTACTTTGGAAAAAAAAATACTTTTTTAGTTACTTTGGAAAAAAAGTTACTTTTTTAGTTACTTTGGAAAAAAAGTTTCTTTTTTAGTTACTATATTCTCAAAGTTACTTTATTAGTTAATGTGTTAAAAAAGTTACTTTTTTAGTTACTTTGGAAAAAAAGTTACTTTTTTAGTTACTTTGGAAAAAAAGTTACTTTTTTAGTTACTTTGGAAAAAAAGTAACTTTTTTACTTACTTTGGAAAAAAAGTTACTTTTTTAGTTACTTTGGAAAAAAAGTTACTTTTTTAGTTACTTTGGAAAAAAAGTTATTTTTTTAGTTACTTTGGAAAAAAAGTTACTTTTTTAGTTACTTTGGAAAAAAAGTTACTTTTTTAGTTACTTTGGAAAAAAAGTTACTTTTTTAGTTACTTTGGAATACAAGTTATTTTTTTAGTTACTTTGGAAAAAAAGTTACTTTTTTAGTTACTATATTCTCAGTTACTTTTTTAGTTACTATATTCTCAAAGTTACTTTATTAGTTAATGTGTTAAAAAAGTTACTTTTTTAGTTACTTTGTAAAACAAGTTACTTTTTTAGTTACTTTGTAAAAAAAGAGTTACTTGTTTAGTTACTTTGTAAAAAAAGTTACTTTTTTAGTTACTTTGTAAAAAAAGTTACTTTTTTAGTTACTTTGTAAAAAAAGTTACTTTTTTAGTTACTTTGTAAAAAAAAGTTACTTTTTTAGTTACTTTGTAAAAAAAGTTACTTTTTTAGTTACTTTGTAAAAAAAGTTACTTTTTTAGTTACTTTGTAAAAAAAAGTTACTTTTTTAGTTACTTTGGAAAAAAAGTTACTTTTTTAGTTACTTTGGAAAAAAAGTTACTTTTTTAGTTACTTTGTAAAAAAAGTTACTTTTTTAGTTACTTTGGAAAAAAAGTTACTTTTTTAGTTACTTTGGAAAAAAAGTTACTTTTTTAGTTACATTGGAAAAAAAGTTACTTTTTTAGTTACTTTGGAAAAAAAGTTACTTTTTTAGTTACTTTGGAAAAAAAGTTACTTTTTTAGTTACTTTGGAAAAAAAGTTACTTTTTTAGTTACTTTGGAAAAAAAATTACTTTTTTAGTTACTTTGGAAAAAAAATTACTTTTTTAGTTACTTTGTAAAAAAAATTACTTTTTTAGTTATTGTAAAAAAAATTACTTTTTTAGTTACTTTGTAAAAAAAAGTTACTTTTTTAGTTACTTTGGAAAAAAAGTTACTTTTTTAGTTACTTTGGAAAAAAAGTTACTTTTTTAGTTACTTTGGAAAAAAAGTTACTTTTTTAGTTACTTTGGAAAAAAAGTTACTTTTTTAGTTACTTTGGAAAAAAAATTACTTTTTTAGTTACTTTGGAAAAAAAATTACTTTTTTAGTTACTTTGTAAAAAAAATTACTTTTTTAGTTATTGTAAAAAAAATTACTTTTTTAGTTACTTTGTAAAAAAAAGTTACTTTTTTAGTTACTTTGGAAAAAAAGTTACTTTTTTAGTTACTTTGGAAAAAAAGTTACTTTTTTAGTTACTTTGGAAAAAAAGTTACTTTTTTAGTTACTTTGTAAAAAAAATTACTTTTTTAGTTATTGTAAAAAAAATTACTTTTTTAGTTACTTTGTAAAAAAAAGTTACTTTTTTAGTTACTTTGTAAAAAAAGTTTCTTTTTTAGTTACTATATTCTCAAAGTTACTTTATTAGTTAATGTGTTAAAAAAGTTACTTTTTTAGTTACTTTGGAAAAAAAGTTACTTTTTTAGTTACTTTGTAAAAAAAGTTTCTTTTTTAGTTACTATATTCTCAAAGTTACTTTATTAGTTAATGTGTTAAAAAAGTTACTTTTTTAGTTACTTTGTAAAAAAAGTTACTTTTTTAGTTACTTTGTAAAAAAAGTTTCTTTTTTAGTTACTATATTCTCAAAGTTACTTTATTAGTTAATGTGTTAAAAAAGTAACTTTTTTAGTTACTTTGGAAAAAAAGTTACTTTTTTAGTTACTTTGTAAAAAAAGTAACTTTTTTAGTTACTTTGGAAAAAAAGTAACTTTTTTAGTTACTTTGGAAAAAAAGTTACTTTTTTAGTTACTTTGGAAAAAAAGTTACTTTTTTAGTTACTTTGGAAAAAAAAGTTACTTTTTTAGTTACTTTGTAAAAAAAATGACTTTTTTAGTTATTGTAAAAAAAATTACTTTTTTAGTTACTTTGTAAAAAAAGTTACTTTTTTAGTTACTTTGTAAAAAAAAGTTTCTTTTTTAGTTACTATATTCTCAAAGTTACTTTATTAGTTAATGTGTTAAAAAAGTTACTTTTTTAGTTACTTTGGAAAAAAAGTTACTTCTTTAGTTACTTTGTAAAAAAAGTTTCTTTTTTAGTTACTATATTCTCAAAGTTACTTTATTAGTTAATGTGTTAAAAAAGTTACTTTTTTAGTTACTTTGGAAAAAAAGTAACTTTTTTAGTTACTTTGGAAAAAAAGTAACTTTTTTAGTTACTTTGGAAAAAAAGTAACTTTTTTAGTTACTTTTGAAAAAAAGTTACTTTTTTAGTTACTTTGGAAAAAAAGTTACTTTTTTAGTTACTTTGGAAAAAAAGTTACTTTTTTAGTTACTTTGGAAAAAAAATACTTTTTTAGTTACTTTGGAAAAAAAAGTTACTTTTTTAGTTACTTTGGAAAAAAAGTTACTTTTTTAGTTACTTTGGAAAAAAAGTTACTTTTTTAGTTACTTTGTAAAAAAAATTACTTTTTTAGTTATTGTAAAAAAAATTACTTTTTTAGTTACTTTGTAAAAAAAGTTTCTTTTTTAGTTACTTTGTAAAAAAAGTTTCTTTTTTAGTTACTATATTCTCAAAGTTACTTTATTAGTTAATGTGTTAAAAAAGTAACTTTTTTAGTTACTTTGGAAAAAAAAGTTACTTTTTTAGTTACTTTGGAAAAAAAGTAACTTTTTTAGTTACTTTGGAAAAAAGTAACTTTTTTAGTTACTTTGGAAAAAAAGTTACTTTTTTAGTTACTTTGGAAAAAAAAATACTTTTTTAGTTACTTTGGAAAAAAAGTTACTTTTTTAGTTACTTTGGAAAAAAAGTTTCTTTTTTAGTTACTATATTCTCAAAGTTACTTTATTAGTTAATGTGTTAAAAAAAGTTACTTTTTTAGTTACTTTGGAAAAAAAGTAACTTTTTTAGTTACTTTGGAAAAAAAGTTACTTTTTTAGTTACTTTGGAAAAAAAGTAACTTTTTTACTTACTTTGGAAAAAAAGTAACTTTTTTAGTTACTTTGGAAAAAAAGTTACTTTTTTAGTTACTTTGGAAAAAAAGTTATTTTTTTAGTTACTATATTCTCAGTTACTTTTTTAGTTACTATATTCTCAAAGTTACTTTTTTAGTTACTATATTCTCAAAGTTACTTTATTAGTTAATGTGTTAAAAAAGTTACTTTTTTAGTTACTTTGTAAAACAAGTTACTTTTTTAGTTACTTTGTAAAAAAAGAGTTACTTGTTTAGTTACTTTGTAAAAAAAGTTACTTTTTTAGCTACTTTGTAAAAAAAAGTTACTTTTTTAGTTACTTTGTAAAAAAAAGTTACTTTTTTAGTTACTTTGGAAAAAAAGTTACTTTTTTAGTTACTTTGGAAAAAAAGTTACTTTTTTAGTTACTTTGTAAAAAAAAGTTACTTTTTTAGTTACTTTGGAAAAAAAGTTACTTTTTTAGTTACTTTGGAAAAAAAAATACTTTGTTTAGTTACTTTGGAAAAAAAGTTACTTTTTTAGTTACTTTGGAAAAAAAGTTACTTTTTTAGTTACTTTGGAAAAAAAGTTACTTTTTTAGTTACTTTGGAAAAAAAGTTACTTTTTTAGTTACTTTGGAAAAAAAGTTACTTTTTTAGTTACTATATTCTCAGTTACTTTTTTAGTTACTATATTCTCAAACTTACTTTTTTAGTTACTATATTCTCAAAGTTACTTTATTAGTTAATGTGTTAAAAAAGTTACTTTTTTAGTTACTTTGGAAAAAAAGTTACTTTTTTAGTTACTTTGGAAAAAAAGTTACTTTTTTAGTTACTTTGGAAAAAAAATTACTTTTTTAGTTACTTTGGAAAAAAAATTACTTTTTTAGTTACTTTGTAAAAAAAATTACTTTTTTAGTTATTGTAAAAAAAATTACTTTTTTAGTTACTTTGTAAAAAAAAGTTACTTTTTTAGTTACTTTGGAAAAAAAGTTACTTTTTTAGTTACTTTGGAAAAAAAGTTACTTTTTTAGTTACTTTGGAAAAAAAGTTACTTTTTTAGTTACTTTGTAAAAAAAATTACTTTTTTAGTTATTGTAAAAAAAATTACTTTTTTAGTTACTTTGTAAAAAAAAGTTACTTTTTTAGTTACTTTGTAAAAAAAGTTTCTTTTTTAGTTACTATATTCTCAAAGTTACTTTATTAGTTAATGTGTTAAAAAAGTTACTTTTTTAGTTACTTTGGAAAAAAAGTTACTTTTTTAGTTACTTTGTAAAAAAAGTTTCTTTTTTAGTTACTATATTCTCAAAGTTACTTTATTAGTTAATGTGTTAAAAAAGTTACTTTTTTAGTTACTTTGGAAAAAAAGTTACTTTTTTAGTTACTTTGTAAAAAAAGTTTCTTTTTTAGTTACTATATTCTCAAAGTTACTTTATTAGTTAATGTGTTAAAAAAGTTACTTTTTTAGTTACTTTGGAAAAAAAGTTACTTTTTTAGTTACTTTGGAAAAAAAGTAACTTTTTTAGTTACTTTGGAAAAAAAATACTTTTTTAGTTACTTTGGAAAAAAAAGTTACTTTTTTAGTTACTTTGGAAAAAAAGTTACTTTTTTAGTTACTTTGGAAAAAAAGTTGCTTTTTTAGTTACTTTGTAAAAAAAATACTTTTTTAGTTACTTTGGAAAAAAAAGTTACTTTTTTAGTTACTTTGGAAAAAAAGTTACTTTTTTAGTTACTTTGGAAAAAAAGTTACTTTTTTAGTTACTTTGTAAAAAAAAATTACTTTTTTAGTTATTGTAAAAAAAATTACTTTTTTAGTTACTTTGTAAAAAAAGTTACTTTTTTAGTTACTTTGTAAAAAAAGTTTCTTTTTTAGTTACTATATTCTCAAAGTTACTTTATTAGTTAATGTGTTAAAAAAGTTACTTTTTTAGTTACTTTGGAAAAAAAGTTACTTTTTTAGTTACTTTGGAAAAAAAGTAACTTTTTTTGTTACTTTGGAAAAAAAGTAACTTTTTTAGTTACTTTGGAAAAAAAGTAACTTTTTTAGTTACTTTGGAAAAAAAGTAACTTTTTTAGTTACTTTGGAAAAAAAGTTACTTTTTTAGTTACTTTGGAAAAAAAATACTTTTTTAGTTACTTTGGAAAAAAAAGTTACTTTTTTAGTTACTTTGGAAAAAAAGTTACTTTTTTAGTTACTTTGGAAAAAAAGTTACTTTTTTAGTTACTTTGTAAAAAAAATTACTTTTTTAGTTATTGTAAAAAAAATTACTTTTTTAGTTACTTTGTAAAAAAAGTTACTTTTTTAGTTACTTTGTAAAAAAAGTTTCTTTTTTAGTTACTATATTCTCAAAGTTACTTTATTAGTTAATGTGTTAAAAAAGTTACTTTTTTAGTTACTTTGGAAAAAAAGTAACTTTTTTAGTTACTTTGGAAAAAAAGTAACTTTTTTAGTTACTTTGGAAAAAAAGTAACTTTTTTAGTTACTTTGGAAAAAAAGTTACTTTTTTAGTTACTTTGGAAAAAAAGTTACTTTTTTAGTTACTTTGGAAAAAAAGTTACTTTTTTAGTTACTTTGGGAAAAAAGTTACTTTTTTAGTTACTTTGGGAAAAAAGTTATTTTTTTAGTTACTTTGGAAAAAAAGTTACTTTTTTAGTTACTTTGGAAAAAAAGTTACTTTTTTAGTTACTTTGGAAAAAAAGTAACTTTTTTAGTTACTTTGGAAAAAAAGTAACTTTTTTAGTTACTTTGGAAAAAAAAGTTACTTTTTTAGTTACTTTGGAAAAAAAGTTTCTTTTTTAGTTACTTTGGAAAAAAAGTTTCTTTTTTAGTTACTTTGGGGAAAAAAATACTTTTTTAGTTACTTTGGAAAAAAAGTTACTTTTTTAGTTACTTTGGAAAAAAAGTTTATTTTTTTAGTTACTATATTCTCAAAGTTACTTTATTAGTTAATGTGTTAAAAAAAAGTTACTTTTTTAGTTACTTTGGAAAAAAAGTTACTTTTTTAGTTACTTTGGAAAAAAAGTTATTTTTTTAGTTACTTTTGAAAAAAAGTTACTTTTTTAGTTACTTTGGAAAAAAAGTTACTTTTTTAGTTACTTTGGAAAAAAAGTTATTTTTTTAGTTACTTTGGAAAAAAAGTTACTTTTTTAGTTACTTTGGAAAAAAAGTTACTTTTTTAGTTACTTTGTAAAAAAAATTACTTTTTTAGTTATTGTAAAAAAAATTACTTTTTTAGTTACTTTGTAAAAAAAAGTTACTTTTTTAGTTACTTTGTAAAAAAAGTTTCTTTTTTAGTTACTATATTCTCAAAGTTACTTTATTAGTTAATGTGTTAAAAAAGTTACTTTTTTAGTTACTTTGGAAAAAAAGTTACTTTTTTAGTTACTTTGTAAAAAAAGTTTCTTTTTTAGTTACTATATTCTCAAAGTTACTTTATTAGTTAATGTGTTAAAAAAGTTACTTTTTTAGTTACTTTGGAAAAAAAGTTACTTTTTTAGTTACTTTGTAAAAAAAGTTTCTTTTTTAGTTACTATATTCTCAAAGTTACTTTATTAGTTAATGTGTTAAAAAAGTTACTTTTTTAGTTACTTTGGAAAAAAAGTTACTTTTTTAGTTACTTTGGAAAAAAAGTAACTTTTTTAGTTACTTTGGAAAAAAAATACTTTTTTAGTTACTTTGGAAAAAAAAGTTACTTTTTTAGTTACTTTGGAAAAAAAGTTACTTTTTTAGTTACTTTGGAAAAAAAGTTGCTTTTTTAGTTACTTTGTAAAAAAAATACTTTTTTAGTTACTTTGGAAAAAAAAGTTACTTTTTTAGTTACTTTGGAAAAAAAGTTACTTTTTTAGTTACTTTGGAAAAAAAGTTACTTTTTTAGTTACTTTGTAAAAAAAATTACTTTTTTAGTTATTGTAAAAAAAATTACTTTTTTAGTTACTTTGTAAAAAAAGTTACTTTTTTAGTTACTTTGTAAAAAAAGTTTCTTTTTTAGTTACTATATTCTCAAAGTTACTTTATTAGTTAATGTGTTAAAAAAGTTACTTTTTTAGTTACTTTGGAAAAAAAGTTACTTTTTTAGTTACTTTGGAAAAAAAGTTACTTTTTTAGTTACTTTGGAAAAAAAGTAACTTTTTTAGTTACTTTGGAAAAAAAGTAACTTTTTTAGTTACTTTGGAAAAAAAGTAACTTTTTTAGTTACTTTGGAAAAAAAGTTACTTTTTTAGTTACTTTGGAAAAAAAATACTTTTTTAGTTACTTTGGAAAAAAAAGTTACTTTTTTAGTTACTTTGGAAAAAAAGTTACTTTTTTAGTTACTTTGGAAAAAAAGTTACTTTTTTAGTTACTTTGTAAAAAAAATTACTTTTTTAGTTATTGTAAAAAAAATTACTTTTTTAGTTACTTTGTAAAAAAAGTTACTTTTTTAGTTACTTTGTAAAAAAAGTTTCTTTTTTAGTTACTATATTCTCAAAGTTACTTTATTAGTTAATGTGTTAAAAAAGTTACTTTTTTAGTTACTTTGGAAAAAAAGTAACTTTTTTAGTTACTTTGGAAAAAAAGTAACTTTTTTAGTTACTTTGGAAAAAAAGTAACTTTTTTAGTTACTTTGGAAAAAAAGTTACTTTTTTAGTTACTTTGGAAAAAAAGTTACTTTTTTAGTTACTTTGGAAAAAAAGTTACTTTTTTAGTTACTTTGGGAAAAAAGTTACTTTTTTAGTTACTTTGGGAAAAAAGTTATTTTTTTAGTTACTTTGGAAAAAAAGTTACTTTTTTAGTTACTTTGGAAAAAAAGTTACTTTTTTAGTTACTTTGGAAAAAAAGTAACTTTTTTAGTTACTTTGGAAAAAAAGTAACTTTTTTAGTTACTTTGGAAAAAAAAGTTTCTTTTTTAGTTACTTTGGAAAAAAAGTTTCTTTTTTAGTTACTTTGGAAAAAAAGTTTCTTTTTTAGTTACTTTGGGAAAAAAAATACTTTTTTAGTTACTTTGGAAAAAAAGTTACTTTTTTAGTTACTTTGGAAAAAAAGTTTATTTTTTTAGTTACTATATTCTCAAAGTTACTTTATTAGTTAATGTGTTAAAAAAAAGTTACTTTTTTAGTTACTTTGGAAAAAAAGTTATTTTTTTAGTTACTTTGTAAAAAAAATTACTTTTTTAGTTATTGTAAAAAAAATTACTTTTTTAGTTACTTTGTAAAAAAAGTTACTTTTTTAGTTACTTTGTAAAAAAAGTTTCTTTTTTAGTTACTTTGGAAAAAAAGTTACTTTTTTAGTTACTTTGTAAAAAAAATTACTTTTTTAGTTATTGTAAAAAAAATTACGTTTTTAGTTACTTTGTAAAAAAAGTTACTTTTTTAGTTACTTTGTAAAAAAAGTTTCTTTTTTAGTTACTATATTCTCAAAGTTACTTTATTAGTTAATGTGTTAAAAAAGTTACTTTTTTAGTTACTTTGGAAAAAAAGTTACTTTTTTAGTTACTTTGGAAAAAAAGTAACTTTTTTAGTTACTTTGGAAAAAAAGTAACTTTTTTAGTTACTTTGGAAAAAAAGTAACTTTTTTAGTTACTTTGGAAAAAAAGTAACTTTTTTAGTTACTTTGGAAAAAAAGTTACTTTTTTAGTTACTTTGGAAAAAAAATACTTTTTTAGTTACTTTGGAAAAAAAAGTTACTTTTTTAGTTACTTTGGAAAAAAAGTTACTTTTTTAGTTACTTTGGAAAAAAAGTTACTTTTTTAGTTACTTTGTAAAAAAAATTACTTTTTTAGTTATTGTAAAAAAAATTACTTTTTTAGTTACTTTGTAAAAAAAGTTACTTTTTTAGTTACTTTGTAAAAAAAGTTTCTTTTTTAGTTACTATATTCTCAAAGTTACTTTATTAGTTAATGTGTTAAAAAAGTTACTTTTTTAGTTACTTTGGAAAAAAAGTTACTTTTTTAGTTACTTTGGAAAAAAAGTAACTTTTTTAGTTACTTTGGAAAAAAAGTAACTTTTTTAGTTACTTTGGAAAAAAAGTTACTTTTTTAGTTACTTTGGAAAAAAAGTTACTTTTTTAGTTACTTTGGAAAAAAAGTTACTTTTTTAGTTACTTTGGGAAAAAAGTTACTTTTTTAGTTACTTTGGGAAAAAAGTTATTTTTTTAGTTACTTTGGAAAAAAAGTTACTTTTTTAGTTACTTTGGAAAAAAAGTTACTTTTTTAGTTACTTTGGAAAAAAAGTTACTTTTTTAGTTACTTTGGAAAAAAAGTAACTTTTTTAGTTACTTTGGAAAAAAAAAGTTACTTTTTTAGTTACTTTGGAAAAAAAGTTTCTTTTTTAGTTACTTTGGAAAAAAAGTTTCTTTTTTAGTTACTTTGGGAAAAAAAATACTTTTTTAGTTACTTTGGAAAAAAAGTTACTTTTTTAGTTACTTTGGAAAAAAAGTTTATTTTTTTAGTTACTATATTCTCAAAGTTACTTTATTAGTTAATGTGTTAAAAAAAAGTTACTTTTTTAGTTACTTTGGAAAAAAAGTTACTTTTTTAGTTACTTTGGAAAAAAAGTTATTTTTTTAGTTACTTTTGAAAAAAAGTTACTTTTTTAGTTACTTTGGAAAAAAAGTTACTTTTTTAGTTACTTTGGAAAAAAAGTTATTTTTTTAGTTACTTTGGAAAAAAAGTTACTTTTTTAGTTACTTTGGAAAAAAAGTTACTTTTTTAGTTACTTTGTAAAAAAAATTACTTTTTTAGTTATTGTAAAAAAAATTACTTTTTTAGTTACTTTGTAAAAAAAAGTTACTTTTTTAGTTACTTTGTAAAAAAAGTTTCTTTTTTAGTTACTATATTCTCAAAGTTACTTTATTAGTTAATGTGTTAAAAAAGTTACTTTTTTAGTTACTTTGGAAAAAAAGTTACTTTTTTAGTTACTTTGTAAAAAAAGTTTCTTTTTTAGTTACTATATTCTCAAAGTTACTTTATTAGTTAATGTGTTAAAAAAGTTACTTTTTTAGTTACTTTGGAAAAAAAGTTACTTTTTTAGTTACTTTGTAAAAAAAGTTTCTTTTTTAGTTACTATATTCTCAAAGTTACTTTATTAGTTAATGTGTTAAAAAAGTTACTTTTTTAGTTACTTTGGAAAAAAAGTTACTTTTTTAGTTACTTTGGAAAAAAAGTAACTTTTTTAGTTACTTTGGAAAAAAAATACTTTTTTAGTTACTTTGGAAAAAAAAGTTACTTTTTTAGTTACTTTGGAAAAAAAGTTACTTTTTTAGTTACTTTGGAAAAAAAGTTGCTTTTTTAGTTACTTTGTAAAAAAAATACTTTTTTAGTTACTTTGGAAAAAAAAGTTACTTTTTTAGTTACTTTGGAAAAAAAGTTACTTTTTTAGTTACTTTGGAAAAAAAGTTACTTTTTTAGTTACTTTGTAAAAAAAATTACTTTTTTAGTTATTGTAAAAAAAATTACTTTTTTAGTTACTTTGTAAAAAAAGTTACTTTTTTAGTTACTTTGTAAAAAAAGTTTCTTTTTTAGTTACTATATTCTCAAAGTTACTTTATTAGTTAATGTGTTAAAAAAGTTACTTTTTTAGTTACTTTGGAAAAAAAGTTACTTTTTTAGTTACTTTGGAAAAAAAGTAACTTTTTTAGTTACTTTGGAAAAAAAGTAACTTTTTTAGTTACTTTGGAAAAAAAGTAACTTTTTTAGTTACTTTGGAAAAAAAGTAACTTTTTTAGTTACTTTGGAAAAAAAGTTACTTTTTTAGTTACTTTGGAAAAAAAATACTTTTTTAGTTACTTTGGAAAAAAAAGTTACTTTTTTAGTTACTTTGGAAAAAAAGTTACTTTTTTAGTTACTTTGGAAAAAAAGTTACTTTTTTAGTTACTTTGTAAAAAAAATTACTTTTTTAGTTATTGTAAAAAAAATTACTTTTTTAGTTACTTTGTAAAAAAAGTTACTTTTTTAGTTACTTTGTAAAAAAAGTTTCTTTTTTAGTTACTATATTCTCAAAGTTACTTTATTAGTTAATGTGTTAAAAAAGTTACTTTTTTAGTTACTTTGGAAAAAAAGTAACTTTTTTAGTTACTTTGGAAAAAAAGTAACTTTTTTAGTTACTTTGGAAAAAAAGTAACTTTTTTAGTTACTTTGGAAAAAAAGTAACTTTTTTAGTTACTTTGGAAAAAAAGTTACTTTTTTAGTTACTTTGGAAAAAAAGTTACTTTTTTAGTTACTTTGGAAAAAAAGTTACTTTTTTAGTTACTTTGGGAAAAAAGTTACTTTTTTAGTTACTTTGGGAAAAAAGTTATTTTTTTAGTTACTTTGGAAAAAAAGTTACTTTTTTAGTTACTTTGGAAAAAAAGTTACTTTTTTAGTTACTTTGGAAAAAAAGTTACTTTTTTAGTTACTTTGGAAAAAAAGTAACTTTTTTAGTTACTTTGGAAAAAAAAGTTACTTTTTTAGTTACTTTGGAAAAAAAGTTTCTTTTTTAGTTACTTTGGAAAAAAAGTTTCTTTTTTAGTTACTTTGGGAAAAAAAATACTTTTTTAGTTACTTTGGAAAAAAAGTTACTTTTTTAGTTACTTTGGAAAAAAAGTTTATTTTTTTAGTTACTATATTCTCAAAGTTACTTTATTAGTTAATGTGTTAAAAAAAAGTTACTTTTTTAGTTACTTTGGAAAAAAAGTTACTTTTTTAGTTACTTTGGAAAAAAAGTTATTTTTTTAGTTACTTTTGAAAAAAAGTTACTTTTTTAGTTACTTTGGAAAAAAAGTTACTTTTTTAGTTACTTTGGAAAAAAAGTTATTTTTTTAGTTACTTTGGAAAAAAAGTTACTTTTTTAGTTACTTTGGAAAAAAAGTTACTTTTTTAGTTACTTTGGAAAAAAAGTTACTTTTTTAGTTACTTTGGAATACAAGTTATTTTTTTAGTTACTTTGGAAAAAAAGTTACTTTTTTAGTTACTATATTCTCAGTTACTTTTTTAGTTACTATATTCTCAAAGTTACTTTTTTAGTTACTATATTCTCAAAGTTACTTTATTAGTTAATGTGTTAAAAAAGTTACTTTTTTAGTTACTTTGTAAAAAAAGTTACTTTTTTAGTTACTTTGTAAAAAAAGTTTCTTTTTTAGTTACTATATTCTCAAAGTTACTTTATTAGTTAATGTGTTAAAAAAGTTACTTTTTTAGTTACTTTGGAAAAAAAGTTACTTTTTTAGTTACTTTGTAAAAAAAGTAACTTTTTTAGTTACTTTGGAAAAAAAAGTAACTTTTTTAGTTACTTTGGAAAAAAAGTTACTTTTTTAGTTACTTTGGAAAAAAAGTTACTTTTTTAGTTACTTTGGAAAAAAAGTTACTTTTTTAGTTACTTTGGAAAAAAAATACTTTTTTAGTTACTTTGGAAAAAAAAGTTACTTTTTTAGTTACTTTGGAAAAAAAGTTACTTTTTTAGTTACTTTGGAAAAAAAGTTACTTTTTTAGTTACTTTGTAAAAAAAATTACTTTTTTAGTTATTGTAAAAAAAATTACTTTTTTAGTTACTTTGTAAAAAAAGTTACTTTTTTAGTTACTTTGTAAAAAAAGTTTCTTTTTTAGTTACTATATTCTCAAAGTTACTTTATTAGTTAATGTGTTAAAAAAGTTACTTTTTTAGTTACTTTGGAAAAAAAGTTACTTTTTTAGTTACTTTGTAAAAAAAGTTTCTTTTTTAGTTACTATATTCTCAAAGTTACTTTATTAGTTAATGTGTTAAAAAAGTTACTTTTTTAGTTACTTTGGAAAAAAAGTAACTTTTTTAGTTACTTTGGAAAAAAAGTAACTTTTTTAGTTACTTTGGAAAAAAAGTAACTTTTTTAGTTACTTTTGAAAAAAAGTTACTTTTTTAGTTACTTTGGAAAAAAAGTTACTTTTTTAGTTACTTTGGAAAAAAAGTTACTTTTTTAGTTACTTTGGAAAAAAAATACTTTTTTAGTTACTTTGGAAAAAAAGTTACTTTTTTAGATACTTTGGAAAAAAGTTACTTTTTTAGTTACTTTGGAAAAAAAGTTACTTTTTTAGTTACTTTGTAAAAAAAATTACTTTTTTAGTTATTGTAAAAAAAATTACTTTTTTAGTTACTTTGGAAAAAAAATACTTTTTTAGTTACTTTGGAAAAAATGTTACTTTTTTAGTTACTTTGGAAAAAAAGTTTCTTTTTTAGTTACTATATTCTCAAAGTTACTTTATTAGTTAATGTGTTAAAAAAGTTACTTTTTTAGTTACTTTGGAAAAAAAGTTACTTTTTTAGTTACTTTGGAAAAAAAGTTACTTTTTTAGTTACTTTGGAAAAAAAGTAACTTTTTTACTTACTTTGGAAAAAAAGTTACTTTTTTAGTTACTTTGGAAAAAAAGTTACTTTTTTAGTTACTTTGGAAAAAAAGTTATTTTTTTAGTTACTATATTCTCAGTTACTTTTTTAGTTACTATATTCTCAAAGTTACTTTTTTAGTTACTATATTCTCAAAGTTACTTTATTAGTTAATGTGTTAAAAAAGTTACTTTTTTAGTTACTTTGTAAAACAAGTTACTTTTTTAGTTACTTTGTAAAAAAAGAGTTACTTGTTTAGTTACTTTGTAAAAAAAAGTTACTTTTTTAGTTACTTTGTAAAAAAAAGTTACTTTTTTAGTTACTTTGTAAAAAAAAGTTACTTTTTTAGTTACTTTGGAAAAAAAGTTACTTTTTTAGTTACTTTGGGAAAAAAAATACTTTTTTAGTTACTTTGTAAAAAAAGTTACTTTTTTAGTTACTTTGGAAAAAAAGTTACTTTTTTAGTTACTTTGTAAAAAAAGTTACTTTTTTAGTTACTTTGTAAAAAAAGTTTCTTTTTTAGTTACTATATTCTCAAAGTTACTTTATTAGTTAATGTGTTAAAAAAGTTACTTTTTTAGTTACTTTGGAAAAAAAGTTACTTTTTTAGTTACTTTGTAAAAAAAGTAACTTTTTTAGTTACTTTGGAAAAAAAGTAACTTTTTTAGTTACTTTGGAAAAAAAGTTACTTTTTTAGTTACTTTGGAAAAAAAGTTACTTTTTTAGTTACTTTGGAAAAAAAGTTACTTTTTTAGTTACTTTGTAAAAAAAAATTACTTTTTTAGTTATTGTAAAAAAAATTACTTTTTTAGTTACTTTGGAAAAAAAATTACTTTTTTAGTTACTTTGTAAAAAAAGTTTCTTTTTTAGTTACTATATTCTCAAAGTTACTTTATTAGTTAATGTGTTAAAAAAGTTACTTTTTTAGTTACTTTGGAAAAAAGTAACTTTTTTAGTTACTTTGGAAAAAAAGTAACTTTTTTAGTTACTTTGGAAAAAAAGTAACTTTTTTAGTTACTTTTGAAAAAAAGTTACTTTTTTAGTTACTTTGGAAAAAAAGTTACTTTTTTAGTTACTTTGGAAAAAAAGTTACTTTTTTAGTTACTTTGGAAAAAAAATACTTTTTTAGTTACTTTGGAAAAAAAGTTACTTTTTTAGATACTTTGGAAAAAAAGTTACTTTTTTAGTTACTTTGGAAAAAAAGTTACTTTTTTAGTTACTTTGTAAAAAAAATTACTTTTTTAGTTATTGTAAAAAAAATTACTTTTTTAGTTACTTTGTAAAAAAAGTTTCTTTTTTAGTTACTTTGTAAAAAAAGTTTCTTTTTTAGTTACTTTGTAAAAAAAGTTTCTTTTTTAGTTACTATATTCTCAAAGTTACTTTATTAGTTAATGTGTTAAAAAAGTTACTTTTTTAGTTACTTTGGAAAAAAAAGTTACTTTTTTAGTTACTTTGGAAAAAAAGTAACTTTTTTAGTTACTTTGGAAAAAAAGTTACTTTTTTAGTTACTTTGGAAAAAAAATACTTTTTTAGTTACTTTGGAAAAAATGTTACTTTTTTAGTTACTTTGGAAAAAAAGTTTCTTTTTTAGTTACTATATTCTCAAAGTTACTTTATTAGTTAATGTGTTAAAAAAGTTACTTTTTTAGTTACTTTGGAAAAAAAGTTACTTTTTTAGTTACTTTGGAAAAAAAGTTACTTTTTTAGTTACTTTGGAAAAAAAGTAACTTTTTTACTTACTTTGGAAAAAAAGTTACTTTTTTAGTTACTTTGGAAAAAAAGTTACTTTTTTAGTTACTTTGGAAAAAAAGTTATTTTTTTAGTTACTATATTCTCAGTTACTTTTTTAGTTACTATATTCTCAAAGTTACTTTTTTAGTTACTATATTCTCAAAGTTACTTTATTAGTTAATGTGTTAAAAAAGTTACTTTTTTAGTTACTTTGTAAAACAAGTTACTTTTTTAGTTACTTTGTAAAAAAAGAGTTACTTTTTTAGTTACTTTGGAAAAAAAGTTACTTTTTTAGTTACTTTGGGAAAAAAAAATACTTTTTTAGTTACTTTGTAAAAAAAGTTACTTTTTTAGTTACTTTGGAAAAAAAGTTACTTTTTTAGTTACTTTGGAAAAAAAAATACTTTTTTAGTTACTTTGGAAAAAAAGTTACTTTTTTAGTTACTTTGGAAAAAAAGTTACTTTTTTAGTTACTTTGGAAAAAAAGTTACTTTTTTAGTTACTTTGGAAAAAAAGTTATTTTTTTAGTTACTATATTCTCAGTTACTTTTTTAGTTACTATATTCTCAGTTACTTTTTTAGTTACTATATTCTCAAAGTTACTTTATTAGTTAATGTGTTAAAAAAGTTACTTTTTTAGTTACTTTGGAAAAAAAGTTACTTTTTTAGTTACTTTGGAAAAAAAGTTACTTTTTTAGTTACTTTGGAAAAAAAAATTACTTTTTTAGTTACTTTGGAAAAAAAATTACTTTTTTAGTTACTTTGTAAAAAAAATTACTTTTTTAGTTATTGTAAAAAAAATTACTTTTTTAGTTACTTTGTAAAAAAAAGTTACTTTTTTAGTTACTTTGGAAAAAAAGTTACTTTTTTAGTTACTTTGGAAAAAAAGTTACTTTTTTAGTTACTTTGGAAAAAAAGTTACTTTTTTAGTTACTTTGTAAAAAAAATTACTTTTTTAGTTATTGTAAAAAAAATTACTTTTTTAGTTACTTTGTAAAAAAAAGTTACTTTTTTAGTTACTTTGTAAAAAAAGTTTCTTTTTTAGTTACTATATTCTCAAAGTTACTTTATTAGTTAATGTGTTAAAAAAGTTACTTTTTTAGTTACTTTGGAAAAAAAGTTACTTTTTTAGTTACTTTGTAAAAAAAGTTTCTTTTTTAGTTACTATATTCTCAAAGTTACTTTATTAGTTAATGTGTTAAAAAAGTTACTTTTTTAGTTACTTTGGAAAAAAAGTTACTTTTTTAGTTACTTTGTAAAAAAAGTTTCTTTTTTAGTTACTATATTCTCAAAGTTACTTTATTAGTTAATGTGTTAAAAAAGTTACTTTTTTAGTTACTTTGGAAAAAAAGTTACTTTTTTAGTTACTTTGGAAAAAAAGTAACTTTTTTAGTTACTTTGGAAAAAAAGTAACTTTTTTAGTTACTTTGGAAAAAAAGTTACTTTTTTAGTTACTTTGGAAAAAAAGTTACTTTTTTAGTTACTTTGGAAAAAAAGTTACTTTTTTAGTTACTTTGGAAAAAAAATACTTTTTTAGTTACTTTGGAAAAAAAAGTTACTTTTTTAGTTACTTTGGAAAAAAAGTTACTTTTTTAGTTACTTTGGAAAAAAAGTTACTTTTTTAGTTACTTTGTAAAAAAAATTACTTTTTTAGTTATTGTAAAAAAAATTACTTTTTTAGTTACTTTGTAAAAAAAGTTACTTTTTTAGTTACTTTGTAAAAAAAGTTTCTTTTTTAGTTACTATATTCTCAAAGTTACTTTATTAGTTAATGTGTTAAAAAAGTTACTTTTTTAGTTACTTTGGAAAAAAAGTTACTTTTTTAGTTACTTTGTAAAAAAAGTTTCTTTTTTAGTTACTATATTCTCAAAGTTACTTTATTAGTTAATGTGTTAAAAAAGTTACTTTTTTAGTTACTTTGGAAAAAAAGTTACTTTTTTAGTTACTTTGGAAAAAAAGTAACTTTTTTAGTTACTTTGGAAAAAAAGTAACTTTTTTAGTTACTTTGGAAAAAAAGTTACTTTTTTAGTTACTTTGGAAAAAAAGTTACTTTTTTAGTTACTTTGGAAAAAAAGTTACTTTTTTAGTTACTTTGGAAAAAAAATACTTTTTTAGTTACTTTGTAAAAAAAATTACTTTTTTAGTTATTGTAAAAAAAATTACTTTTTTAGTTACTTTGTAAAAAAAGTTACTTTTTTAGTTACTTTGTAAAAAAAGTTTCTTTTTTAGTTACTATATTCTCAAAGTTACTTTATTAGTTAATGTGTTAAAAAAGTAACTTTTTTAGTTACTTTGGAAAAAAAGTAACTTTTTTAGTTACTTTGGAAAAAAAGTAACTTTTTTAGTTACTTTGGAAAAAAAGTAACTTTTTTAGTTACTTTGGAAAAAAAAGTTACTTTTTTAGTTACTTTGGAAAAAAAGTTACTTTTTTAGTTACTTTGGAAAAAAAGTTACTTTTTTAGTTACTTTGGGAAAAAAGTTACTTTTTTAGTTACTTTGGGAAAAAAGTTATTTTTTTAGTTACTTTGGAAAAAAAGTTACTTTTTTAGTTACTTTGGAAAAAAAGTTACTTTTTTAGTTACTTTGGAAAAAAAGTAACTTTTTTAGTTACTTTGGAAAAAAAGTTACTTTTTTAGTTACTTTGGAAAAAAAAGTTACTTTTTTAGTTACTTTGGAAAAAAAGTTTCTTTTTTAGTTACTTTGGAAAAAAAGTTTCTTTTTTAGTTACTTTGGAAAAAAAAATACTTTTTTAGTTACTTTGGAAAAAAAGTTACTTTTTTAGTTACTTTGGAAAAAAAGTTTATTTTTTTAGTTACTATATTCTCAAAGTTACTTTATTAGTTAATGTGTTAAAAAAAAGTTACTTTTTTAGTTACTTTGGAAAAAAAGTTACTTTTTTAGTTACTTTGGAAAAAAAGTTACTTTTTTAGTTACTTTGGAAAAAAAGTTATTTTTTTAGTTACTTTGGAAAAAAAGTTACTTTTTTAGTTACTTTGGAAAAAAAGTTACTTTTTTAGTTACTTTGGAAAAAAAGTTACTTTTTTAGTTACTTTGGAATACAAGTTATTTTTTTAGTTACTTTGGAAAAAAAGTTACTTTTTTAGTTACTATATTCTCAGTTACTTTTTTAGTTACTATATTCTCAAAGTTACTTTTTTAGTTACTATATTCTCAAAGTTACTTTATTAGTTAATGTGTTAAAAAAGTTACTTTTTTAGTTACTTTGTAAAACAAGTTACTTTTTTAGTTACTTTGTAAAAAAAAGTTACTTGTTTAGTTACTTTGTAAAAAAAGTTACTTTTTTAGTTACTTTGTAAAAAAAGTTACTTTTTTAGTTACTTTGTAAAAAAAGTTACTTTTTTAGTTACTTTGGAAAAAAAGTAACTTTTTTTAGTTACTTTGGAAAAAAAGTTACTTTTTTAGTTACTTTGGAAAAAAAGTTACTTTTTTAGTTACTTTGGAAAAAAAGTTACTTTTTTAGTTACTTTGGAAAAAAAGTTACTTTTTTAGTTACTTTGGAAAAAAAAATACTTTTTTAGTTACTTTGGAAAAAAAAGTTACTTTTTTAGTTACTTTGGAAAAAAAGTTACTTTTTTAGTTACTTTGGAAAAAAAGTTACTTTTTTAGTTACTTTGTAAAAAAAATTACTTTTTTAGTTATTGTAAAAAAAATTACTTTTTTAGTTACTTTGTAAAAAAAGTTTCTTTTTTAGTTACTTTGTAAAAAAAGTTTCTTTTTTAGTTACTATATTCTCAAAGTTACTTTATTAGTTAATGTGTTAAAAAAGTTACTTTTTTAGTTACTTTGGAAAAAAAGTTACTTTTTTAGTTACTTTGGAAAAAAAGTAACTTTTTTAGTTACTTTGGAAAAAAGTAACTTTTTTTAGTTACTTTGGAAAAAAAGTTACTTTTTTAGTTACTTTGGAAAAAAAGTTACTTTTTTAGTTACTTTGGAAAAAAAGTTACTTTTTTAGTTACTTTGGAAAAAAAGTTACTTTTTTAGTTACTTTGGAAAAAAAATACTTTTTTAGTTACTTTGGAAAAAAAAGTTACTTTTTTAGTTACTTTGGAAAAAAAGTTACTTTTTTAGTTACTTTGGAAAAAAAGTTACTTTTTTAGTTACTTTGTAAAAAAAATTACTTTTTTAGTTATTGTAAAAAAAATTACTTTTTTAGTTACTTTGTAAAAAAAGTTTCTTTTTTAGTTACTTTGTAAAAAAAGTTTCTTTTTTAGTTACTATATTCTCAAAGTTACTTTATTAGTTAATGTGTTAAAAAAGTTACTTTTTTAGTTACTTTGGAAAAAAAGTTACTTTTTTAGTTACTTTGGAAAAAAAGTAACTTTTTTAGTTACTTTGGAAAAAAGTAACTTTTTTAGTTACTTTGGAAAAAAAGTTACTTTTTTAGTTACTTTGGAAAAAAAATACTTTTTTAGTTACTTTGGAAAAAATGTTACTTTTTTAGTTACTTTGGAAAAAAAGTTTCTTTTTTAGTTACTATATTCTCAAAGTTACTTTATTAGTTAATGTGTTAAAAAAGTTACTTTTTTAGTTACTTTGGAAAAAAAGTTACTTTTTTAGTTACTTTGGAAAAAAAGTTACTTTTTTAGTTACTTTGGAAAAAAAGTTACTTTTTTACTTACTTTGGAAAAAAAGTTACTTTTTTAGTTACTTTGGAAAAAAAGTTACTTTTTTAGTTACTTTGGAAAAAAAGTTACTTTTTTTAGTTACTATATTCTCAGTTACTTTTTTAGTTACTATATTCTCAAAGTTACTTTTTTAGTTACTATATTCTCAAAGTTACTTTATTAGTTAATGTGTTAAAAAAGTTACTTTTTTAGTTACTTTGTAAAACAAGTTACTTTTTTAGTTACTTTGTAAAAAAAGAGTTACTTGTTTAGTTACTTTGTAAAAAAAGTTACTTTTTTAGTTACTTTGTAAAAAAAAGTTACTTTTTTAGTTACTTTGTAAAAAAAAGTTACTTTTTTAGTTACTTTGGAAAAAAAGTTACTTTTTTAGTTACTTTGGGAAAAAAAATACTTTTTTAGTTACTTTGTAAAAAAAGTTACTTTTTTAGTTACTTTGGAAAAAAAGTTACTTTTTTAGTTACTTTGGAAAAAAAGTTACTTTTTTAGTTACTTTGGAATACAAGTTATTTTTTTAGTTACTTTGGAAAAAAAGTTACTTTTTTAGTTACTATATTCTCAGTTACTTTTTTAGTTACTATATTCTCAAAGTTACTTTTTTAGTTACTATATTCTCAAAGTTACTTTATTAGTTAATGTGTTAAAAAAGTTACTTTTTTAGTTACTTTGTAAAACAAGTTACTTTTTTAGTTACTTTGTAAAAAAAAGTTACTTGTTTAGTTACTTTGTAAAAAAAGTTACTTTTTTAGTTACTTTGTAAAAAAAGTTACTTTTTTAGTTACTTTGTAAAAAAAGTTACTTTTTTAGTTACTTTGTAAAAAAAAGTTACTTTTTTAGTTACTTTGGAAAAAAAGTTACTTTTTTAGTTACTTTGGGAAAAAAGTTACTTTTTTAGTTACTTTGGAAAAAAAGTAACTTTTTTTAGTTACTTTGGAAAAAAAGTTACTTTTTTAGTTACTTTGGAAAAAAAGTTACTTTTTTAGTTACTTTGGAAAAAAAGTTACTTTTTTAGTTACTTTGGAAAAAAAGTAACTTTTTTAGTTACTTTGGAAAAAAAATACTTTTTTAGTTACTTTGGAAAAAAAAGTTACTTTTTTAGTTACTTTGGAAAAAAAGTTTCTTTTTTAGTTACTTTGGAAAAAAAGTTACTTTTTTAGTTACTTTGTAAAAAAAATTACTTTTTTAGTTATTGTAAAAAAAATAACTTTTTTAGTTACTTTGGAAAAAAGTAACTTTTTTAGTTACTTTGGAAAAAAAGTTACTTTTTTAGTTACTTTGGAAAAAAAATACTTTTTTAGTTACTTTGGAAAAAATGTTACTTTTTTAGTTACTTTGGAAAAAAAGTTTCTTTTTTAGTTACTATATTCTCAAAGTTACTTTATTAGTTAATGTGTTAAAAAAGTTACTTTTTTAGTTACTTTGGAAAAAAAGTTACTTTTTTAGTTACTTTGGAAAAAAAGTTACTTTTTTAGTTACTTTGGAAAAAAAGTAACTTTTTTACTTACTTTGGAAAAAAAGTGACTTTTTTAGTTACTTTGGAAAAAAAGTTACTTTTTTAGTTACTTTGGAAAAAAAGTTATTTTTTTAGTTACTATATTCTCAGTTACTTTTTTAGTTACTATATTCTCAAAGTTACTTTTTTAGTTACTATATTCTCAAAGTTACTTTATTAGTTAATGTGTTAAAAAAGTTACTTTTTTAGTTACTTTGTAAAACAAGTTACTTTTTTAGTTACTTTGTAAAAAAAGAGTTACTTGTTTAGTTACTTTGTAAAAAAAGTTACTTTTTTAGTTACTTTGTAAAAAAAAGTTACTTTTTTAGTTACTTTGTAAAAAAAAGTTACTTTTTTAGTTACTTTGGAAAAAAAGTTACTTTTTTAGTTACTTTGGGAAAAAAAATACTTTTTTAGTTACTTTGTAAAAAAAGTTACTTTTTTAGTTACTTTGGAAAAAGTTACTTTTTTAGTTACTTTGGAAAAAAAGTTACTTTTTTAGTTACTTTGGAATACAAGTTATTTTTTTAGTTACTTTGGAAAAAAGTTACTTTTTTAGTTACTATATTCTCAGTTACTTTTTTAGTTACTATATTCTCAAAGTTACTTTTTTAGTTACTATATTCTCAAAGTTACTTTATTAGTTAATGTGTTAAAAAAGTTACTTTTTTAGTTACTTTGTAAAACAAGTTACTTTTTTAGTTACTTTGTAAAAAAAAGTTACTTGTTTAGTTACTTTGTAAAAAAAGTTACTTTTTTAGTTACTTTGTAAAAAAAGTTACTTTTTTAGTTACTTTGTAAAAAAAGTTACTTTTTTAGTTACTTTGTAAAAAAAAGTTACTTTTTTAGTTACTTTGGAAAAAAAGTTACTTTTTTAGTTACTTTGGGAAAAAAGTTACTTTTTTAGTTACTTTGGAAAAAAAGTAACTTTTTTTAGTTACTTTGGAAAAAAAGTTACTTTTTTAGTTACTTTGGAAAAAAAGTTACTTTTTTAGTTACTTTGGAAAAAAAGTTACTTTTTTAGTTACTTTGGAAAAAAAGTTACTTTTTTAGTTACTTTGGAAAAAAAATACTTTTTTAGTTACTTTGGAAAAAAAAGTTACTTTTTTAGTTACTTTGGAAAAAAAGTTACTTTTTTAGTTACTTTGGAAAAAAAGTTACTTTTTTAGTTACTTTGTAAAAAAAATTACTTTTTTAGTTATTGTAAAAAAAATTACTTTTTTAGTTACTTTGTAAAAAAAGTTTCTTTTTTAGTTACTTTGTAAAAAAAGTTTCTTTTTTAGTTACTTTGTAAAAAAAGTTTCTTTTTTAGTTACTATATTCTCAAAGTTACTTTATTAGTTAATGTGTTAAAAAAGTTACTTTTTTAGTTACTTTGGAAAAAAAGTTACTTTTTTAGTTACTTTGGAAAAAAAGTAACTTTTTTAGTTACTTTGGAAAAAAGTAACTTTTTTAGTTACTTTGGAAAAAAAGTTACTTTTTTAGTTACTTTGGAAAAAAAATACTTTTTTAGTTACTTTGGAAAAAATGTTACTTTTTTAGTTACTTTGGAAAAAAAGTTTCTTTTTTAGTTACTATATTCTCAAAGTTACTTTATTAGTTAATGTGTTAAAAAAGTTACTTTTTTAGTTACTTTGGAAAAAAAGTTACTTTTTTAGTTACTTTGGAAAAAAAGTTACTTTTTTAGTTACTTTGGAAAAAAAGTAACTTTTTTACTTACTTTGGAAAAAAAGTTACTTTTTTAGTTACTTTGGAAAAAAAGTTACTTTTTTAGTTACTTTGGAAAAAAAGTTATTTTTTTAGTTACTATATTCTCAGTTACTTTTTTAGTTACTATATTCTCAAAGTTACTTTTTTAGTTACTATATTCTCAAAGTTACTTTATTAGTTAATGTGTTAAAAAAGTTACTTTTTTAGTTACTTTGTAAAACAAGTTACTTTTTTAGTTACTTTGTAAAAAAAGAGTTACTTGTTTAGTTACTTTGTAAAAAAAGTTACTTTTTTAGTTACTTTGTAAAAAAAAGTTACTTTTTTAGTTACTTTGTAAAAAAAAGTTACTTTTTTAGTTACTTTGGAAAAAAAGTAACTTTTTTAGTTACTTTGGGAAAAAAAATACTTTTTTAGTTACTTTGTAAAAAAAGTTACTTTTTTAGTTACTTTGGAAAAAAAGTTACTTTTTTAGTTACTTTGGAAAAAAAGTAACTTTTTTAGTTACTTTGGAAAAAAAGTAACTTTTTTAGTTACTTTGGAAAAAAAGTTACTTTTTTAGTTACTTTGGAAAAAAAGTTACTTTTTTAGTTACTTTGGAAAAAAAGTTACTTTTTTAGTTACTTTGGAAAAAAAATACTTTTTTAGTTACTTTGGAAAAAAAAGTTACTTTTTTAGTTACTTTGGAAAAAAAGTTACTTTTTTAGTTACTTTGGAAAAAAAGTTACTTTTTTAGTTACTTTGTAAAAAAAATTACTTTTTTAGTTATTGTAAAAAAAATTACTTTTTTAGTTACTTTGGAAAAAAAGTTACTTTTTTAGTTACTTTGTAAAAAAAGTTTCTTTTTTAGTTACTATATTCTCAAAGTTACTTTATTAGTTAATGTGTTAAAAAAGTTACTTTTTTAGTTACTTTGGAAAAAAAGTAACTTTTTTAGTTACTTTGGAAAAAAAGTAACTTTTTTAGTTACTTTGGAAAAAAAGTAACTTTTTTAGTTACTTTTGAAAAAAAGTTACTTTTTTAGTTACTTTGGAAAAAAAGTTACTTTTTTAGTTACTTTGGAAAAAAAGTTACTTTTTTAGTTACTTTGGAAAAAAAATACTTTTTTAGTTACTTTGGAAAAAAAGTTACTTTTTTAGATACTTTGGAAAAAAAGTTACTTTTTTAGTTACTTTGGAAAAAAAGTTACTTTTTTAGTTACTTTGGAAAAAAAATTACTTTTTTAGTTATTGTAAAAAAAATTACTTTTTTAGTTACTTTGTAAAAAAAGTTTCTTTTTTAGTTACTTTGTAAAAAAAGTTCCTTTTTTAGTTACTATATTCTCAAAGTTACTTTATTAGTTAATGTGTTAAAAAAGTTACTTTTTTAGTTACTTTGGAAAAAAAAGTTACTTTTTTAGTTACTTTGGAAAAAAAGTAACTTTTTTAGTTACTTTGGAAAAAAGTAACTTTTTTAGTTACTTTGGAAAAAAAGTTACTTTTTTAGTTACTTTGGAAAAAAAATACTTTTTTAGTTACTTTGGAAAAAATGTTACTTTTTTAGTTACTTTGGAAAAAAAGTTTCTTTTTTAGTTACTATATTCTCAAAGTTACTTTATTAGTTAATGTGTTAAAAAAGTTACTTTTTTAGTTACTTTGGAAAAAAAGTTACTTTTTTAGTTACTTTGGAAAAAAAGTTACTTTTTTAGTTACTTTGGAAAAAAAGTAACTTTTTTACTTACTTTGGAAAAAAAGTTACTTTTTTAGTTACTTTGGAAAAAAAGTTACTTTTTTAGTTACTTTGGAAAAAAAGTTATTTTTTTAGTTACTATATTCTCAGTTACTTTTTTAGTTACTATATTCTCAAAGTTACTTTTTTAGTTACTATATTCTCAAAGTTACTTTATTAGTTAATGTGTTAAAAAAGTTACTTTTTTAGTTACTTTGTAAAACAAGTTACTTTTTTAGTTACTTTGTAAAAAAAAGAGTTACTTTTTTAGTTACTTTGGAAAAAAAGTTACTTTTTTAGTTACTTTGGGAAAAAAAATACTTTTTTAGTTACTTTGTAAAAAAAGTTACTTTTTTAGTTACTTTGGAAAAAAAGTTACTTTTTTAGTTACTTTGGAAAAAAGTTACTTTTTTAGATACTTTGGAAAAAAAGTTACTTTTTTAGTTACTTTGGAAAAAAAGTTACTTTTTTAGTTACTTTGTAAAAAAAATTACTTTTTTAGTTATTGTAAAAAAAATTACTTTTTTAGTTACTTTGTAAAAAAAGTTTCTTTTTTAGTTACTTTGTAAAAAAAGTTTCTTTTTTAGTTACTATATTCTCAAAGTTACTTTATTAGTTAATGTGTTAAAAAAGTTACTTTTTTAGTTACTTTGGAAAAAAAGTTACTTTTTTAGTTACTTTGGAAAAAAAGTAACTTTTTTAGTTACTTTGGAAAAAAGTAACTTTTTTAGTTACTTTGGAAAAAAAGTTACTTTTTTAGTTACTTTGGAAAAAAAATACTTTTTTAGTTACTTTGGAAAAAATGTTACTTTTTTAGTTACTTTGGAAAAAAAGTTTCTTTTTTAGTTACTATATTCTCAAAGTTACTTTATTAGTTAATGTGTTAAAAAAGTTACTTTTTTAGTTACTTTGGAAAAAAAGTTACTTTTTTAGTTACTTTGGAAAAAAAGTTACTTTTTTAGTTACTTTGGAAAAAAAGTAACTTTTTTACTTACTTTGGAAAAAAAGTTACTTTTTTAGTTACTTTGGAAAAAAAGTTACTTTTTTAGTTACTTTGGAAAAAAAGTTATTTTTTTTAGTTACTATATTCTCAGTTACTTTTTTAGTTACTATATTCTCAAAGTTACTTTTTTAGTTACTATATTCTCAAAGTTACTTTATTAGTTAATGTGTTAAAAAAGTTACTTTTTTAGTTACTTTGTAAAACAAGTTACTTTTTTAGTTACTTTGTAAAAAAAGAGTTACTTGTTTAGTTACTTTGTAAAAAAAGTTACTTTTTTAGTTACTTTGTAAAAAAAAGTTACTTTTTTAGTTACTTTGTAAAAAAAAGTTACTTTTTTAGTTACTTTGGAAAAAAAGTAACTTTTTTAGTTACTTTGGGAAAAAAAATACTTTTTTAGTTACTTTGTAAAAAAAGTTACTTTTTTAGTTACTTTGGAAAAAAAGTTACTTTTTTAGTTACTTTGGAAAAAAAGTAACTTTTTTAGTTACTTTGGAAAAAAAGTAACTTTTTTAGTTACTTTGGAAAAAAAGTTACTTTTTTAGTTACTTTGGAAAAAAAGTTACTTTTTTAGTTACTTTGGAAAAAAAGTTACTTTTTTAGTTACTTTGGAAAAAAAATACTTTTTTAGTTACTTTGGAAAAAAAAGTTACTTTTTTAGTTACTTTGGAAAAAAAGTTACTTTTTTAGTTACTTTGGAAAAAAAGTTACTTTTTTAGTTACTTTGTAAAAAAAATTACTTTTTTAGTTATTGTAAAAAAAATGACTTTTTTAGTTACTTTGGAAAAAAAGTTACTTTTTTAGTTACTTTGTAAAAAAAGTTTCTTTTTTAGTTACTATATTCTCAAAGTTACTTTATTAGTTAATGTGTTAAAAAAGTTACTTTTTTAGTTACTTTGGAAAAAAAGTAACTTTTTTAGTTACTTTGGAAAAAAAGTAACTTTTTTAGTTACTTTGGAAAAAAAGTAACTTTTTTAGTTACTTTTGAAAAAAAGTTACTTTTTTAGTTACTTTGGAAAAAAAGTTACTTTTTTAGTTACTTTGGAAAAAAAGTTACTTTTTTAGTTACTTTGGAAAAAAAATACTTTTTTAGTTACTTTGGAAAAAAAGTTACTTTTTTAGATACTTTGGAAAAAAAGTTACTTTTTTAGTTACTTTGGAAAAAAAGTTACTTTTTTAGTTACTTTGGAAAAAAAATTACTTTTTTAGTTATTGTAAAAAAAATTACTTTTTTAGTTACTTTGTAAAAAAAGTTTCTTTTTTAGTTACTTTGTAAAAAAAGTTTCTTTTTTAGTTACTATATTCTCAAAGTTACTTTATTAGTTAATGTGTTAAAAAAGTTACTTTTTTAGTTACTTTGGAAAAAAAAGTTACTTTTTTAGTTACTTTGGAAAAAAAGTAACTTTTTTAGTTACTTTGGAAAAAAGTAACTTTTTTAGTTACTTTGGAAAAAAAGTTACTTTTTTAGTTACTTTGGAAAAAAAATACTTTTTTAGTTACTTTGGAAAAAATGTTACTTTTTTAGTTACTTTGGAAAAAAAGTTTCTTTTTTAGTTACTATATTCTCAAAGTTACTTTATTAGTTAATGTGTTAAAAAAGTTACTTTTTTAGTTACTTTGGAAAAAAAGTTACTTTTTTAGTTACTTTGGAAAAAAAGTTACTTTTTTAGTTACTTTGGAAAAAAAGTAACTTTTTTACTTACTTTGGAAAAAAAGTTACTTTTTTAGTTACTTTGGAAAAAAAGTTACTTTTTTAGTTACTTTGGAAAAAAAGTTATTTTTTTAGTTACTATATTCTCAGTTACTTTTTTAGTTACTATATTCTCAAAGTTACTTTTTTAGTTACTATATTCTCAAAGTTACTTTATTAGTTAATGTGTTAAAAAAGTTACTTTTTTAGTTACTTTGTAAAACAAGTTACTTTTTTAGTTACTTTGTAAAAAAAGAGTTACTTTTTTAGTTACTTTGGAAAAAAAGTTACTTTTTTAGTTACTTTGGGAAAAAAAATACTTTTTTAGTTACTTTGTAAAAAAAGTTACTTTTTTAGTTACTTTGGAAAAAAAGTTACTTTTTTAGTTACTTTGGAAAAAAAATACTTTTTTAGTTACTTTGGAAAAAAAGTTACTTTTTTAGTTACTTTGGAAAAAAAGTTTATTTTTTTAGTTACTATATTCTCAAAGTTACTTTATTAGTTAATGTGTTAAAAAAAAGTTACTTTTTTAGTTACTTTGGAAAAAAAGTTACTTTTTTAGTTACTTTGGAAAAAAAGTTATTTTTTTAGTTACTTTGGAAAAAAAGTTACTTTTTTAGTTACTTTGGAAAAAAAGTTACTTTTTTAGTTACTTTGGAAAAAAAATACTTTTTTAGTTACTTTGGAAAAAAAGTTACTTTTTTAGATACTTTGGAAAAAAAGTTACTTTTTTAGTTACTTTGGAAAAAAAGTTACTTTTTTAGTTACTTTGTAAAAAAAATTACTTTTTTAGTTATTGTAAAAAAAATTACTTTTTTAGTTACTTTGTAAAAAAAGTTTCTTTTTTAGTTACTTTGTAAAAAAAGTTTCTTTTTTAGTTACTATATTCTCAAAGTTACTTTATTAGTTAATGTGTTAAAAAAGTTACTTTTTTAGTTACTTTGGAAAAAAAAGTTACTTTTTTAGTTACTTTGGAAAAAAAGTAACTTTTTTAGTTACTTTGGAAAAAAGTAACTTTTTTAGTTACTTTGGAAAAAAAGTTACTTTTTTAGTTACTTTGGAAAAAAAATACTTTTTTAGTTACTTTGGAAAAAATGTTACTTTTTTAGTTACTTTGGAAAAAAAGTTTCTTTTTTAGTTACTATATTCTCAAAGTTACTTTATTAGTTAATGTGTTAAAAAAGTTACTTTTTTAGTTACTTTGGAAAAAAAGTTACTTTTTTAGTTACTTTGGAAAAAAAGTTACTTTTTTAGTTACTTTGGAAAAAAAGTAACTTTTTTACTTACTTTGGAAAAAAAGTTACTTTTTTAGTTACTTTGGAAAAAAAGTTACTTTTTTAGTTACTTTGGAAAAAAAGTTATTTTTTTAGTTACTATATTCTCAGTTACTTTTTTAGTTACTATATTCTCAAAGTTACTTTTTTAGTTACTATATTCTCAAAGTTACTTTATTAGTTAATGTGTTAAAAAAGTTACTTTTTTAGTTACTTTGTAAAACAAGTTACTTTTTTAGTTACTTTGTAAAAAAAGAGTTACTTTTTTAGTTACTTTGGAAAAAAAGTTACTTTTTTAGTTACTTTGGGAAAAAAAATACTTTTTTAGTTACTTTGTAAAAAAAGTTACTTTTTTAGTTACTTTGGAAAAAAAGTTACTTTTTTAGTTACTTTGGAAAAAAAAATACTTTTTTAGTTACTTTGGAAAAAAAGTTACTTTTTTAGTTACTTTGGAAAAAAAGTTTATTTTTTTAGTTACTATATTCTCAAAGTTACTTTATTAGTTAATGTGTTAAAAAAAAGTTACTTTTTTAGTTACTTTGGAAAAAAAGTTACTTTTTTAGTTACTTTGGAAAAAAAGTTATTTTTTTAGTTACTTTGGAAAAAAAGTTACTTTTTTAGTTACTTTGGAAAAAAAGTTACTTTTTTAGTTACTTTGGAAAAAAAGTTATTTTTTTAGTTACTTTGGAAAAAAAGTTACTTTTTTAGTTACTTTGGAAAAAAAGTTACTTTTTTAGTTACTTTGGAAAAAAAGTTACTTTTTTAGTTACTTTGGAAAAAAAGTTATTTTTTTAGTTACTATATTCTCAGTTACTTTTTTAGTTACTATATTCTCAAAGTTACTTTTTTAGTTACTATATTCTCAAAGTTACTTTATTAGTTAATGTGTTAAAAAAGTTACTTTTTTAGTTACTTTGTAAAACAAGTTACTTTTTTAGTTACTTTGTAAAAAAAGAGTTACTTTTTTAGTTACTTTGGAAAAAAAGTTACTTTTTTAGTTACTTTGGGAAAAAAAATACTTTTTTAGTTACTTTGTAAAAAAAGTTACTTTTTTAGTTACTTTGGAAAAAAAGTTACTTTTTTAGTTACTTTGGAAAAAAAAATACTTTTTTAGTTACTTTGGAAAAAAAGTTACTTTTTTAGTTACTTTGGAAAAAAAGTTTATTTTTTTAGTTACTATATTCTCAAAGTTACTTTATTAGTTAATGTGTTAAAAAAAAGTTACTTTTTTAGTTACTTTGGAAAAAAAGTTACTTTTTTAGTTACTTTGGAAAAAAAGTAACTTTTTTACTTACTTTGGAAAAAAAGTTACTTTTTTAGTTACTTTGGAAAAAAAGTAACTTTTTTAGTTACTTTGGAAAAAAGTAACTTTTTTAGTTACTTTGGAAAAAAAGTTACTTTTTTAGTTACTTTGGAAAAAAAATACTTTTTTAGTTACTTTGGAAAAAATGTTACTTTTTTAGTTACTTTGGAAAAAAAGTTTCTTTTTTAGTTACTATATTCTCAAAGTTACTTTATTAGTTAATGTGTTAAAAAAGTTACTTTTTTAGTTACTTTGGAAAAAAAGTTACTTTTTTAGTTACTTTGGAAAAAAAGTTACTTTTTTAGTTACTTTGGAAAAAAAGTAACTTTTTTACTTACTTTGGAAAAAAAGTTACTTTTTTAGTTACTTTGGAAAAAAAGTTACTTTTTTAGTTACTTTGGAAAAAAAGTTATTTTTTTAGTTACTATATTCTCAGTTACTTTTTTAGTTACTATATTCTCAAAGTTACTTTTTTAGTTACTATATTCTCAAAGTTACTTTATTAGTTAATGTGTTAAAAAAGTTACTTTTTTAGTTACTTTGTAAAACAAGTTACTTTTTTAGTTACTTTGTAAAAAAAGAGTTACTTTTTTAGTTACTTTGGAAAAAAAGTTACTTTTTTAGTTACTTTGGGAAAAAAAATACTTTTTTAGTTACTTTGTAAAAAAAGTTACTTTTTTAGTTACTTTGGAAAAAAAGTTACTTTTTTAGTTACTTTGGAAAAAAAAATACTTTTTTAGTTACTTTGGAAAAAAAGTTACTTTTTTAGTTACTTTGGAAAAAAAGTTTATTTTTTTAGTTACTATATTCTCAAAGTTACTTTATTAGTTAATGTGTTAAAAAAAAGTTACTTTTTTAGTTACTTTGGAAAAAAAGTTACTTTTTTAGTTACTTTGGAAAAAAAGTTATTTTTTTAGTTACTTTGGAAAAAAAGTTACTTTTTTAGTTACTTTGGAAAAAAAGTTACTTTTTTAGTTACTTTGGAAAAAAAGTTACTTTTTTAGTTACTTTGGAAAAAAAGTTATTTTTTTAGTTACTATATTCTCAGTTACTTTTTTAGTTACTATATTCTCAAAGTTACTTTTTTAGTTACTATATTCTCAAAGTTACTTTATTAGTTAATGTGTTAAAAAAGTTACTTTTTTAGTTACTTTGTAAAACAAGTTACTTTTTTAGTTACTTTGTAAAAAAAGAGTTACTTTTTTAGTTACTTTGGAAAAAAAGTTACTTTTTTAGTTACTTTGGGAAAAAAAATACTTTTTTAGTTACTTTGTAAAAAAAGTTACTTTTTTAGTTACTTTGGAAAAAAAGTTACTTTTTTAGTTACTTTGGAAAAAAAAATACTTTTTTAGTTACTTTGGAAAAAAAGTTACTTTTTTAGTTACTTTGGAAAAAAAGTTTATTTTTTTAGTTACTATATTCTCAAAGTTACTTTATTAGTTAATGTGTTAAAAAAAAGTTACTTTTTTAGTTACTTTGGAAAAAAAGTTACTTTTTTAGTTACTTTGGAAAAAAAGTAACTTTTTTACTTACTTTGGAAAAAAAGTTACTTTTTTAGTTACTTTGGAAAAAAAGTTACTTTTTTAGTTACTTTGGAAAAAAAGTTATTTTTTTAGTTACTATATTCTCAGTTACTTTTTTAGTTACTATATTCTCAAAGTTACTTTTTTAGTTACTATATTCTCAAAGTTACTTTATTAGTTAATGTGTTAAAAAAGTTACTTTTTTAGTTACTTTGTAAAACAAGTTACTTTTTTAGTTACTTTGTAAAAAAAGAGTTACTTGTTTAGTTACTTTGTAAAAAAAGTTACTTTTTTAGTTACTTTGTAAAAAAAAGTTACTTTTTTAGTTACTTTGTAAAAAAAAGTTACTTTTTTAGTTACTTTGGAAAAAAAGTTACTTTTTTAGTTACTTTGGGAAAAAAAAATACTTTTTTAGTTACTTTGTAAAAAAAGTTACTTTTTTAGTTACTTTGTAAAAAAAGTTACTTTTTTAGTTACTTTGTAAAAAAAGTTACTTTTTTAGTTACTTTGTAAAAAAAGTTTCTTTTTTAGTTACTATATTCTCAAAGTTACTTTATTAGTTAATGTGTTAAAAAAGTTACTTTTTTAGTTACTTTGGAAAAAAAGTTACTTTTTTAGTTACTTTGTAAAAAAAGTAACTTTTTTAGTTACTTTGGAAAAAAAGTAACTTTTTTAGTTACTTTGGAAAAAAAGTTACTTTTTTAGTTACTTTGGAAAAAAAGTTACTTTTTTAGTTACTTTGGAAAAAAAGTTACTTTTTTAGTTACTTTGGAAAAAAAATACTTTTTTAGTTACTTTGGAAAAAAAAGTTACTTTTTTAGTTACTTTGGAAAAAAAGTTACTTTTTTAGTTACTTTGGAAAAAAAGTTACTTTTTTAGTTACTTTGTAAAAAAAATTACTTTTTTAGTTATTGTAAAAAAAAATTACTTTTTTAGTTACTTTGGAAAAAAAGTTACTTTTTTAGTTACTTTGTAAAAAAAAGTTTCTTTTTTAGTTACTATATTCTCAAAGTTACTTTATTAGTTAATGTGTTAAAAAAGTTACTTTTTTAGTTACTTTGGAAAAAAAGTAACTTTTTTAGTTACTTTGGAAAAAAAGTAACTTTTTTAGTTACTTTGGAAAAAAAGTAACTTTTTTAGTTACTTTTGAAAAAAGTTACTTTTTTAGTTACTTTGGAAAAAAAGTTACTTTTTTAGTTACTTTGGAAAAAAAGTTACTTTTTTAGTTACTTTGGAAAAAAAATACTTTTTTAGTTACTTTGGAAAAAAAGTTACTTTTTTAGATACTTTGGAAAAAAAGTTACTTTTTTAGTTACTTTGGAAAAAAAGTTACTTTTTTAGTTACTTTGTAAAAAAAATTACTTTTTTAGTTATTGTAAAAAAAATTACTTTTTTAGTTACTTTGTAAAAAAAGTTTCTTTTTTAGTTACTTTGTAAAAAAAGTTTCTTTTTTAGTTACTATATTCTCAAAGTTACTTTATTAGTTAATGTGTTAAAAAAGTTACTTTTTTAGTTACTTTGGAAAAAAAAGTTACTTTTTTAGTTACTTTGGAAAAAAAGTAACTTTTTTAGTTACTTTGGAAAAAAAGTTATTTTTTTAGTTACTATATTCTCAGTTACTTTTTTAGTTACTATATTCTCAAAGTTACTTTTTTAGTTACTATATTCTCAAAGTTACTTTATTAGTTAATGTGTTAAAAAAGTTACTTTTTTAGTTACTTTGTAAAACAAGTTACTTTTTTAGTTACTTTGTAAAAAAAGAGTTACTTGTTTAGTTACTTTGTAAAAAAAGTTACTTTTTTAGTTACTTTGTAAAAAAAAGTTACTTTTTTAGTTACTTTGTAAAAAAAAGTTACTTTTTTAGTTACTTTGGAAAAAAAGTTACTTTTTTAGTTACTTTGGGAAAAAAAATACTTTTTTAGTTACTTTGTAAAAAAAGTTACTTTTTTAGTTACTTTGTAAAAAAAGTTACTTTTTTAGTTACTTTGTAAAAAAAGTTACTTTTTTAGTTACTTTGTAAAAAAAGTTTCTTTTTTAGTTACTATATTCTCAAAGTTACTTTATTAGTTAATGTGTTAAAAAAGTTACTTTTTTAGTTACTTTGGAAAAAAAGTTACTTTTTTAGTTACTTTGTAAAAAAAGTAACTTTTTTAGTTACTTTGGAAAAAAAGTAACTTTTTTAGTTACTTTGGAAAAAAAGTTACTTTTTTAGTTACTTTGGAAAAAAAGTTACTTTTTTAGTTACTTTGGAAAAAAAGTTACTTTTTTAGTTACTTTGGAAAAAAAATACTTTTTTAGTTACTTTGGAAAAAAAAGTTACTTTTTTAGTTACTTTGGAAAAAAAGTTACTTTTTTAGTTACTTTGGAAAAAAAGTTACTTTTTTAGTTACTTTGTAAAAAAAATTACTTTTTTAGTTATTGTAAAAAAAAATTACTTTTTTAGTTACTTTGGAAAAAAAGTTACTTTTTTAGTTACTTTGTAAAAAAAGTTTCTTTTTTAGTTACTATATTCTCAAAGTTACTTTATTAGTTAATGTGTTAAAAAAGTTACTTTTTTAGTTACTTTGGAAAAAAAGTAACTTTTTTAGTTACTTTGGAAAAAAAGTAACTTTTTTAGTTACTTTGGAAAAAAAGTAACTTTTTTAGTTACTTTTGAAAAAAGTTACTTTTTTAGTTACTTTGGAAAAAAAGTTACTTTTTTAGTTACTTTGGAAAAAAAGTTACTTTTTTAGTTACTTTGGAAAAAAAATACTTTTTTAGTTACTTTGGAAAAAAAGTTACTTTTTTAGATACTTTGGAAAAAAAGTTACTTTTTTAGTTACTTTGGAAAAAAAGTTACTTTTTTAGTTACTTTGTAAAAAAAATTACTTTTTTAGTTATTGTAAAAAAAATTACTTTTTTAGTTACTTTGTAAAAAAAGTTTCTTTTTTAGTTACTTTGTAAAAAAAGTTTCTTTTTTAGTTACTATATTCTCAAAGTTACTTTATTAGTTAATGTGTTAAAAAAGTTACTTTTTTAGTTACTTTGGAAAAAAAAGTTACTTTTTTAGTTACTTTGGAAAAAAAGTAACTTTTTTAGTTACTTTGGAAAAAAGTAACTTTTTTAGTTACTTTGGAAAAAAAGTTACTTTTTTAGTTACTTTGGAAAAAAAATACTTTTTTAGTTACTTTGGAAAAAATGTTACTTTTTTAGTTACTTTGGAAAAAAAGTTTCTTTTTTAGTTACTATATTCTCAAAGTTACTTTATTAGTTAATGTGTTAAAAAAGTTACTTTTTTAGTTACTTTGGAAAAAAAGTTACTTTTTTAGTTACTTTGGAAAAAAGTTACTTTTTTAGTTACTTTGGAAAAAAAGTAACTTTTTTACTTACTTTGGAAAAAAAGTTACTTTTTTAGTTACTTTGGAAAAAAAGTTACTTTTTTAGTTACTTTGGAAAAAAAGTTATTTTTTTAGTTACTATATTCTCAGTTACTTTTTTAGTTACTATATTCTCAAAGTTACTTTTTTAGTTACTATATTCTCAAAGTTACTTTATTAGTTAATGTGTTAAAAAAGTTACTTTTTTAGTTACTTTGTAAAACAAGTTACTTTTTTAGTTACTTTGTAAAAAAAGAGTTACTTTTTTAGTTACTTTGGAAAAAAAGTTACTTTTTTAGTTACTTTGGGAAAAAAAATACTTTTTTAGTTACTTTGTAAAAAAAGTTACTTTTTTAGTTACTTTGGAAAAAAAGTTACTTTTTTAGTTACTTTGGAAAAAAAAATACTTTTTTAGTTACTTTGGAAAAAAAGTTACTTTTTTAGTTACTTTGGAAAAAAAGTTACTTTTTTAGTTACTTTGGAAAAAAAGTTACTTTTTTAGTTACTTTGGAAAAAAAGTTATTTTTTTAGTTACTATATTCTCAGTTACTTTTTTAGTTACTATATTCTCAGTTACTTTTTTAGTTACTATATTCTCAAAGTTACTTTTTTAGTTACTATATTCTCAAAGTTACTTTATTAGTTAATGTGTTAAAAAAGTTACTTTTTTAGTTACTTTGGAAAAAAAGTTACTTTTTTAGTTACTTTGGAAAAAAAGTTACTTTTTTAGTTACTTTGGAAAAAAAAATTACTTTTTTAGTTACTTTGGAAAAAAAATTACTTTTTTAGTTACTTTGTAAAAAAAATTACTTTTTTAGTTATTGTAAAAAAAATTACTTTTTTAGTTACTTTGTAAAAAAAAGTTACTTTTTTAGTTACTTTGGAAAAAAAGTTACTTTTTTAGTTACTTTGGAAAAAAAGTTACTTTTTTAGTTACTTTGGAAAAAAAGTTACTTTTTTAGTTACTTTGTAAAAAAAATTACTTTTTTAGTTATTGTAAAAAAAATTACTTTTTTAGTTACTTTGTAAAAAAAAGTTACTTTTTTAGTTACTTTGTAAAAAAAGTTTCTTTTTTAGTTACTATATTCTCAAAGTTACTTTATTAGTTAATGTGTTAAAAAAGTTACTTTTTTAGTTACTTTGGAAAAAAAGTTACTTTTTTAGTTACTTTGTAAAAAAAGTTTCTTTTTTAGTTACTATATTCTCAAAGTTACTTTATTAGTTAATGTGTTAAAAAAGTTACTTTTTTAGTTACTTTGGAAAAAAAGTTACTTTTTTAGTTACTTTGTAAAAAAAGTTTCTTTTTTAGTTACTATATTCTCAAAGTTACTTTATTAGTTAATGTGTTAAAAAAGTGACTTTTTTAGTTACTTTGGAAAAAAAGTTACTTTTTTAGTTACTTTGGAAAAAAAGTAACTTTTTAGTTACTTTGGAAAAAAAGTAACTTTTTTAGTTACTTTGGAAAAAAAGTTACTTTTTTAGTTACTTTGGAAAAAAAGTTACTTTTTTAGTTACTTTGGAAAAAAAGTTACTTTTTTAGTTACTTTGGAAAAAAAATACTTTTTTAGTTACTTTGGAAAAAAAAGTTACTTTTTTAGTTACTTTGGAAAAAAAGTTACTTTTTTAGTTACTTTGGAAAAAAAGTTACTTTTTTAGTTACTTTGTAAAAAAAATTACTTTTTTAGTTATTGTAAAAAAAATTACTTTTTTAGTTACTTTGTAAAAAAAGTTACTTTTTTAGTTACTTTGTAAAAAAAGTTTCTTTTTTAGTTACTATATTCTCAAAGTTACTTTATTAGTTAATGTGTTAAAAAAGTTACTTTTTTAGTTACTTTGGAAAAAAAGTTACTTTTTTAGTTACTTTGGAAAAAAAGTAACTTTTTTAGTTACTTTGGAAAAAAAGTAACTTTTTTAGTTACTTTGGAAAAAAAAGTTACTTTTTTAGTTACTTTGGAAAAAAAGTTACTTTTTTAGTTACTTTGGAAAAAAAGTTACTTTTTTAGTTACTTTGGGAAAAAAGTTACTTTTTTAGTTACTTTGGGAAAAAAGTTATTTTTTTAGTTACTTTGGAAAAAAAGTTACTTTTTTAGTTACTTTGGAAAAAAAGTTACTTTTTTAGTTACTTTGGAAAAAAAGTAACTTTTTTAGTTACTTTGGAAAAAAAGTTACTTTTTTAGTTACTTTGGAAAAAAAAGTTACTTTTTTAGTTACTTTGGAAAAAAAGTTTCTTTTTTAGTTACTTTGGAAAAAAAGTTTCTTTTTTAGTTACTTTGGAAAAAAAAATACTTTTTTAGTTACTTTGGAAAAAAAGTTACTTTTTTAGTTACTTTGGAAAAAAAGTTTATTTTTTTAGTTACTATATTCTCAAAGTTACTTTATTAGTTAATGTGTTAAAAAAAAGTTACTTTTTTAGTTACTTTGGAAAAAAAGTTACTTTTTTAGTTACTTTGGAAAAAAAGTTATTTTTTTAGTTACTTTGGAAAAAAAGTTACTTTTTTAGTTACTTTGGAAAAAAAGTTACTTTTTTAGTTACTTTGGAAAAAAAGTTATTTTTTTAGTTACTTTGGAAAAAAAGTTACTTTTTTAGTTACTTTGGAAAAAAAGTTACTTTTTTAGTTACTTTGGAAAAAAAGTTACTTTTTTAGTTACTTTGGAATACAAGTTATTTTTTTAGTTACTTTGGAAAAAAAGTTACTTTTTTAGTTACTATATTCTCAGTTACTTTTTTAGTTACTATATTCTCAAAGTTACTTTTTTAGTTACTATATTCTCAAAGTTACTTTATTAGTTAATGTGTTAAAAAAGTTACTTTTTTAGTTACTTTGTAAAACAAGTTACTTTTTTAGTTACTTTGTAAAAAAAAGTTACTTGTTTAGTTACTTTGTAAAAAAAGTTACTTTTTTAGTTACTTTGTAAAAAAAGTTACTTTTTTAGTTACTTTGTAAAAAAAGTTACTTTTTTAGTTACTTTGTAAAAAAAAGTTACTTTTTTAGTTACTTTGTAAAAAAAAGTTACTTTTTTAGTTACTTTGGAAAAAAAGTTACTTTTTTAGTTACTTTGTAAAAAAAAGTTACTTTTTTAGTTACTTTGTAAAAAAAGTTACTTTTTTAGTTACTTTGTAAAAAAAGTTTCTTTTTTAGTTACTATATTCTCAAAGTTACTTTATTAGTTAATGTGTTAAAAAAGTTACTTTTTTACTTACTTTGTAAAAAAAGTTTCTTTTTTAGTTACTATATTCTCAAAGTTACTTTATTAGTTAATGTGTTAAAAAAGTTACTTTTTTAGTTACTTTGGAAAAAAAGTAACTTTTTTAGTTACTTTGGAAAAAAAGTAACTTTTTTAGTTACTTTGGAAAAAAAGTAACTTTTTTAGTTACTTTGGAAAAAAAGTTACTTTTTTAGTTACTTTGGAAAAAAAGTAACTTTTTTAGTTACTTTGGAAAAAAAGTTACTTTTTTAGTTACTTTGGAAAAAAATACTTTTTTAGTTACTTTGGAAAAAAAAGTTACTTTTTTAGTTACTTTGGAAAAAAAGTTACTTTTTTAGTTACTTTGGAAAAAAAGTTACTTTTTTAGTTATTGTAAAAAAAATTACTTTTTTAGTTACTTTGTAAAAAAAGTTACTTTTTTAGTTACTTTGTAAAAAAAGTTTCTTTTTTAGTTACTATATTCTCAAAGTTACTTTATTAGTTAATGTGTTAAAAAAGTTACTTTTTTAGTTACTTTGGAAAAAAAGTAACTTTTTTAGTTACTTTGGAAAAAAAGTAACTTTTTTAGTTACTTTGGAAAAAAGTAACTTTTTTAGTTACTTTGGAAAAAAAGTTACTTTTTTAGTTACTTTGGAAAAAAAGTTACTTTTTTAGTTACTTTGGAAAAAAAGTTACTTTTTTAGTTACTTTGGGAAAAAAGTTACTTTTTTAGTTACTTTGGGAAAAAAGTTATTTTTTTAGTTACTTTGGAAAAAAAGTTACTTTTTTAGTTACTTTGGAAAAAAAGTTACTTTTTTAGTTACTTTGGAAAAAAAGTAACTTTTTTAGTTACTTTGGAAAAAAAGTTACTTTTTTAGTTACTTTGGAAAAAAAAGTTACTTTTTTAGTTACTTTGGAAAAAAAGTTTCTTTTTTAGTTACTTTGGAAAAAAAGTTTCTTTTTTAGTTACTTTGGAAAAAAAAATACTTTTTTAGTTACTTTGGAAAAAAAGTTACTTTTTTAGTTACTTTGGAAAAAAAGTTTATTTTTTTAGTTACTATATTCTCAAAGTTACTTTATTAGTTAATGTGTTAAAAAAAAGTAACTTTTTTACTTACTTTGGAAAAAAAGTAACTTTTTTAGTTACTTTGGAAAAAAAGTTACTTTTTTAGTTACTTTGGAAAAAAAGTTATTTTTTTAGTTACTATATTCTCAGTTACTTTTTTAGTTACTATATTCTCAAAGTTACTTTATTAGTTAATGTGTTAAAAAAGTTACTTTTTTAGTTACTTTGGAAAAAAAGTTACTTTTTTAGTTACTTTGTAAAAAAAGTTTCTTTTTTAGTTACTATATTCTCAAAGTTACTTTATTAGTTAATGTGTTAAAAAAGTTACTTTTTTAGTTACTTTGGAAAAAAAGTAACTTTTTTAGTTACTTTGGAAAAAAAGTAACTTTTTTAGTTACTTTGGAAAAAAAGTAACTTTTTTAGTTACTTTTGAAAAAAAGTTACTTTTTTAGTTACTTTGGAAAAAAAGTTACTTTTTTAGTTACTTTGGAAAAAAAGTTACTTTTTTAGTTACTTTGGAAAAAAAATACTTTTTTAGTTACTTTGGAAAAAAAAGTTACTTTTTTAGTTACTTTGGAAAAAAAGTTACTTTTTTAGTTACTTTGGAAAAAAAGTTACTTTTTTAGTTACTTTGTAAAAAAAATTACTTTTTTAGTTACTTTGGAAAAAAAGTTACTTTTTTAGTTACTTTGGAATACAAGTTATTTTTTTAGTTACTTTGGAAAAAAAGTTACTTTTTTAGTTACTATATTCTCAGTTACTTTTTTAGTTACTATATTCTCAAAGTTACTTTTTTAGTTACTATATTCTCAAAGTTACTTTATTAGTTAATGTGTTAAAAAAGTTACTTTTTTAGTTACTTTGTAAAACAAGTTACTTTTTTAGTTACTTTGGAAAAAAAGTTACTTTTTTAGTTACTTTGGAAAAAAAGTTACTTTTTTAGTTACTTTGGAAAAAAAATACTTTTTTAGTTACTTTGGAAAAAAAAGTTACTTTTTTAGTTACTTTGGAAAAAAAGTTACTTTTTTAGTTACTTTGGAAAAAAAGTTACTTTTTTAGTTACTTTGTAAAAAAATTTACTTTTTTAGTTATTGTAAAAAAAATTACTTTTTTAGTTACTTTGTAAAAAAAGTTACTTTTTTAGTTACTTTGTAAAAAAAGTTTCTTTTTTAGTTACTATATTCTCAAAGTTACTTTATTAGTTAATGTGTTAAAAAAGTTACTTTTTTAGTTACTTTGGAAAAAAAGTTACTTTTTTAGTTACTTTGTAAAAAAAGTTTCTTTTTTAGTTACTATATTCTCAAAGTTACTTTATTAGTTAATGTGTTAAAAAAGTTACTTTTTTAGTTACTTTGGAAAAAAAGTAACTTTTTTAGTTACTTTGGAAAAAAAGTAACTTTTTTAGTTACTTTGGAAAAAAAGTAACTTTTTTAGTTACTTTTGAAAAAAAGTTACTTTTTTAGTTACTTTGGAAAAAAAGTTACTTTTTTAGTTACTTTGGAAAAAAAGTTACTTTTTTAGTTACTTTGGAAAAAAGTTACTTTTTTAGTTACTTTGGAAAAAAAAGTTACTTTTTTAGTTACTTTGGAAAAAAAGTTACTTTTTTAGTTACTTTGGAAAAAAAGTTACTTTTTTAGTTACTTTGGAAAAAAAATTACTTTTTTAGTTATTGTAAAAAAAATTACTTTTTTAGTTACTTTGTAAAAAAAGTTTCTTTTTTAGTTACTTTGTAAAAAAAGTTTCTTTTTTAGTTACTATATTCTCAAAGTTACTTTATTAGTTAATGTGTTAAAAAAGTTACTTTTTTAGTTACTTTGGAAAAAAAAGTTACTTTTTTAGTTACTTTGGAAAAAAAGTAACTTTTTTAGTTACTTTGGAAAAAAGTAACTTTTTTAGTTACTTTGGAAAAAGAGTTACTTTTTTAGTTACTTTGGAAAAAAAATACTTTTTTAGTTACTTTGGAAAAAAAGTTACTTTTTTAGTTACTTTGGAAAAAAAGTTTATTTTTTAGTTACTATATTCTCAAAGTTACTTTATTAGTTAATGTGTTAAAAAAGTTACTTTTTTAGTTACTTTGGAAAAAAAGTTACTTTTTTAGTTACTTTGGAAAAAAAGTTACTTTTTTAGTTACTTTGGAAAAAAAGTAACTTTTTTACTTACTTTGGAAAAAAAGTAACTTTTTTAGTTACTTTGGAAAAAAAGTTACTTTTTTAGTTACTTTGGAAAAAAAGTTATTTTTTTAGTTACTATATTCTCAGTTACTTTTTTAGTTACTATATTCTCAAAGTTACTTTTTTAGTTACTATATTCTCAAAGTTACTTTATTAGTTAATGTGTTAAAAAAGTTACTTTTTTAGTTACTTTGTAAAACAAGTTACTTTTTTAGTTACTTTGTAAAAAAAGAGTTACTTGTTTAGTTACTTTGTAAAAAAAGTTACTTTTTTAGTTACTTTGTAAAAAAAAGTTACTTTTTTAGTTACTTTGTAAAAAAAAGTTACTTTTTTAGTTACTTTGGAAAAAAAGTTACTTTTTTAGTTACTTTGGGAAAAAAAATACTTTTTTAGTTACTTTGTAAAAAAAGTTACTTTTTTAGTTACTTTGGAAAAAAAGTTACTTTTTTAGTTACTTTGGAAAAAAAAATACTTTTTTAGTTACTTTGGAAAAAAAGTTACTTTTTTAGTTACTTTGGAAAAAAAGTTACTTTTTTAGTTACTTTGGAAAACAAGTTACTTTTTTAGTTACTTTGGAAAAAAAGTTACTTTTTTAGTTACTTTGGAAAAAAAGTTATTTTTTTAGTTACTATATTCTCAGTTACTTTTTTAGTTACTATATTCTCAGTTACTTTTTTAGTTACTATATTCTCAAAGTTACTTTTTTAGTTACTATATTCTCAAAGTTACTTTATTAGTTAATGTGTTAAAAAAGTTACTTTTTTAGTTACTTTGGAAAAAAAGTTACTTTTTTAGTTACTTTGGAAAAAAAGTTACTTTTTTAGTTACTTTGGAAAAAAAATTACTTTTTTAGTTACTTTGGAAAAAAAATTACTTTTTTAGTTACTTTGTAAAAAAAATTACTTTTTTAGTTATTGTAAAAAAAATTACTTTTTTAGTTACTTTGTAAAAAAAAGTTACTTTTTTAGTTACTTTGGAAAAAAAGTTACTTTTTTAGTTACTTTGGAAAAAAAGTTACTTTTTTAGTTACTTTGGAAAAAAAGTTACTTTTTTAGTTACTTTGTAAAAAAAATTACTTTTTTAGTTATTGTAAAAAAAATTACTTTTTTAGTTACTTTGTAAAAAAAAGTTACTTTTTTAGTTACTTTGTAAAAAAAGTTTCTTTTTTAGTTACTATATTCTCAAAGTTACTTTATTAGTTAATGTGTTAAAAAAGTTACTTTTTTAGTTACTTTGGAAAAAAAGTTACTTTTTTAGTTACTTTGTAAAAAAAGTTTCTTTTTTAGTTACTATATTCTCAAAGTTACTTTATTAGTTAATGTGTTAAAAAAGTTACTTTTTTAGTTACTTTGGAAAAAAAGTTACTTTTTTAGTTACTTTGTAAAAAAAGTTTCTTTTTTAGTTACTATATTCTCAAAGTTACTTTATTAGTTAATGTGTTAAAAAAGTTACTTTTTTAGTTAATGTGTTAAAAAAGTTACTTTTTTAGTTACTTTGGAAAAAAAGTTACTTTTTTAGTTACTTTGTAAAAAAAGTAACTTTCTTAGTTACTTTGGAAAAAAAGTTACTTTTTTAGTTACTTTGGAAAAAAATACTTTTTTAGTTACTTTGGAAAAAAAAGTTACTTTTTTAGTTACTTTGGAAAAAAAGTTACTTTTTTAGTTACTTTGGAAAAAAAGTTACTTTTTTAGTTATTGTAAAAAAAATTACTTTTTTAGTTACTTTGTAAAAAAAGTTACTTTTTTAGTTACTTTGTAAAAAAAGTTTCTTTTTTAGTTACTATATTCTCAAAGTTACTTTATTAGTTAATGTGTTAAAAAAGTTACTTTTTTAGTTACTTTGGAAAAAAAGTAACTTTTTTAGTTACTTTGGAAAAAAAGTAACTTTTTTAGTTACTTTGGAAAAAAGTAACTTTTTTAGTTACTTTGGAAAAAAAGTTACTTTTTTAGTTACTTTGGAAAAAAAGTTACTTTTTTAGTTACTTTGGAAAAAAAGTTACTTTTTTAGTTACTTTGGGAAAAAAGTTACTTTTTTAGTTACTTTGGGAAAAAAGTTATTTTTTTAGTTACTTTGGAAAAAAAGTTACTTTTTTAGTTACTTTGGAAAAAAAGTTACTTTTTTAGTTACTTTGGAAAAAAAGTAACTTTTTTAGTTACTTTGGAAAAAAAGTTACTTTTTTAGTTACTTTGGAAAAAAAAGTTACTTTTTTAGTTACTTTGGAAAAAAAGTTTCTTTTTTAGTTACTTTGGAAAAAAAGTTTCTTTTTTAGTTACTTTGGAAAAAAAAATACTTTTTTAGTTACTTTGGAAAAAAAGTTACTTTTTTAGTTACTTTGGAAAAAAAGTTTATTTTTTTAGTTACTATATTCTCAAAGTTACTTTATTAGTTAATGTGTTAAAAAAAAGTAACTTTTTTACTTACTTTGGAAAAAAAGTAACTTTTTTAGTTACTTTGGAAAAAAAGTTACTTTTTTAGTTACTTTGGAAAAAAAGTTATTTTTTTAGTTACTATATTCTCAGTTACTTTTTTAGTTACTATATTCTCAAAGTTACTTTATTAGTTAATGTGTTAAAAAAGTTACTTTTTTAGTTACTTTGGAAAAAAAGTTACTTTTTTAGTTACTTTGTAAAAAAAGTTTCTTTTTTAGTTACTATATTCTCAAAGTTACTTTATTAGTTAATGTGTTAAAAAAGTTACTTTTTTAGTTACTTTGGAAAAAAAGTAACTTTTTTAGTTACTTTGGAAAAAAAGTAACTTTTTTAGTTACTTTGGAAAAAAAGTAACTTTTTTAGTTACTTTTGAAAAAAAGTTACTTTTTTAGTTACTTTGGAAAAAAAGTTACTTTTTTAGTTACTTTGGAAAAAAAGTTACTTTTTTAGTTACTTTGGAAAAAAAAATACTTTTTTAGTTACTTTGGAAAAAAAAGTTACTTTTTTAGTTACTTTGGAAAAAAAGTTACTTTTTTAGTTACTTTGGAAAAAAAGTTACTTTTTTAGTTACTTTGTAAAAAAAATTACTTTTTTAGTTACTTTGGAAAAAAAGTTACTTTTTTAGTTACTTTGGAATACAAGTTATTTTTTTAGTTACTTTGGAAAAAAAGTTACTTTTTTAGTTACTATATTCTCAGTTACTTTTTTAGTTACTATATTCTCAAAGTTACTTTTTTAGTTACTATATTCTCAAAGTTACTTTATTAGTTAATGTGTTAAAAAAGTTACTTTTTTAGTTACTTTGTAAAACAAGTTACTTTTTTAGTTACTTTGGAAAAAAAGTTACTTTTTTAGTTACTTTGGAAAAAAAGTTACTTTTTTAGTTACTTTGGAAAAAAAATACTTTTTTAGTTACTTTGGAAAAAAAAGTTACTTTTTTAGTTACTTTGGAAAAAAAGTTACTTTTTTAGTTACTTTGGAAAAAAAGTTACTTTTTTAGTTACTTTGTAAAAAAATTTACTTTTTTAGTTATTGTAAAAAAAATTACTTTTTTAGTTACTTTGTAAAAAAAGTTACTTTTTTAGTTACTTTGTAAAAAAAGTTTCTTTTTTAGTTACTATATTCTCAAAGTTACTTTATTAGTTAATGTGTTAAAAAAGTTACTTTTTTAGTTACTTTGGAAAAAAAGTTACTTTTTTAGTTACTTTGTAAAAAAAGTTTCTTTTTTAGTTACTATATTCTCAAAGTTACTTTATTAGTTAATGTGTTAAAAAAGTAACTTTTTTAGTTACTTTGGAAAAAAAGTAACTTTTTTAGTTACTTTGGAAAAAAAGTAACTTTTTTAGTTACTTTGGAAAAAAAGTAACTTTTTTAGTTACTTTTGAAAAAAAGTTACTTTTTTAGTTACTTTGGAAAAAAAGTTACTTTTTTAGTTACTTTGGAAAAAAAGTTACTTTTTTAGTTACTTTGGAAAAAAAATACTTTTTTAGTTACTTTGGAAAAAAAAGTTACTTTTTTAGTTACTTTGGAAAAAAAGTTACTTTTTTAGTTACTTTGGAAAAAAAGTTACTTTTTTAGTTACTTTGGAAAAAAAATTACTTTTTTAGTTATTGTAAAAAAAATTACTTTTTTAGTTACTTTGTAAAAAAAGTTTCTTTTTTAGTTACTTTGTAAAAAAAGTTTCTTTTTTAGTTACTATATTCTCAAAGTTACTTTATTAGTTAATGTGTTAAAAAAGTTACTTTTTTAGTTACTTTGGAAAAAAAAGTTACTTTTTTAGTTACTTTGGAAAAAAAGTAACTTTTTTAGTTACTTTGGAAAAAAGTAACTTTTTTAGTTACTTTGGAAAAAAAGTTACTTTTTTAGTTACTTTGGAAAAAAAATACTTTTTTAGTTACTTTGGAAAAAAAGTTACTTTTTTAGTTACTTTGGAAAAAAAGTTTATTTTTTAGTTACTATATTCTCAAAGTTACTTTATTAGTTAATGTGTTAAAAAAGTTACTTTTTTAGTTACTTTGGAAAAAAAGTTACTTTTTTAGTTACTTTGGAAAAAAAGTTACTTTTTTAGTTACTTTGGAAAAAAAGTAACTTTTTTACTTACTTTGGAAAAAAAGTAACTTTTTTAGTTACTTTGGAAAAAAAGTTACTTTTTTAGTTACTTTGGAAAAAAAGTTATTTTTTTAGTTACTATATTCTCAGTTACTTTTTTAGTTACTATATTCTCAAAGTTACTTTTTTAGTTACTATATTCTCAAAGTTACTTTATTAGTTAATGTGTTAAAAAAGTTACTTTTTTAGTTACTTTGTAAAACAAGTTACTTTTTTAGTTACTTTGTAAAAAAAGAGTTACTTGTTTAGTTACTTTGTAAAAAAAGTTACTTTTTTAGTTACTTTGTAAAAAAAAGTTACTTTTTTAGTTACTTTGTAAAAAAAAGTTACTTTTTTAGTTACTTTGGAAAAAAAGTTACTTTTTTAGTTACTTTGGGAAAAAAGTTACTTTTTTAGTTACTTTGTAAAAAAAGTTACTTTTTTAGTTACTTTGGAAAAAAAGTTACTTTTTTAGTTACTTTGGAAAAAAAAATACTTTTTTAGTTACTTTGGAAAAAAAGTTACTTTTTTAGTTACTTTGGAAAAAAAGTTACTTTTTTAGTTACTTTGGAAAACAAGTTACTTTTTTAGTTACTTTGGAAAAAAAGTTACTTTTTTAGTTACTTTGGAAAAAAAGTTATTTTTTTAGTTACTATATTCTCAGTTACTTTTTTAGTTACTATATTCTCAGTTACTTTTTTAGTTACTATATTCTCAAAGTTACTTTTTTAGTTACTATATTCTCAAAGTTACTTTATTAGTTAATGTGTTAAAAAAGTTACTTTTTTAGTTACTTTGGAAAAAAAGTTACTTTTTTAGTTACTTTGGAAAAAAAGTTACTTTTTTAGTTACTTTGGAAAAAAAATTACTTTTTTAGTTACTTTGGAAAAAAAATTACTTTTTTAGTTACTTTGTAAAAAAAATTACTTTTTTAGTTATTGTAAAAAAAATTACTTTTTTAGTTACTTTGTAAAAAAAAGTTACTTTTTTAGTTACTTTGGAAAAAAAGTTACTTTTTTAGTTACTTTGGAAAAAAAGTTACTTTTTTAGTTACTTTGGAAAAAAAGTTACTTTTTTAGTTACTTTGTAAAAAAAATTACTTTTTTAGTTATTGTAAAAAAAATTACTTTTTTAGTTACTTTGTAAAAAAAAGTTACTTTTTTAGTTACTTTGTAAAAAAAGTTTCTTTTTTAGTTACTATATTCTCAAAGTTACTTTATTAGTTAATGTGTTAAAAAAGTTACTTTTTTAGTTACTTTGGAAAAAAAGTTACTTTTTTAGTTACTTTGTAAAAAAAGTTTCTTTTTTAGTTACTATATTCTCAAAGTTACTTTATTAGTTAATGTGTTAAAAAAGTTACTTTTTTAGTTACTTTGGAAAAAAAGTTACTTTTTTAGTTACTTTGTAAAAAAAGTTTCTTTTTTAGTTACTATATTCTCAAAGTTACTTTATTAGTTAATGTGTTAAAAAAGTTACTTTTTTAGTTACTTTGGAAAAAAAGTTACTTTTTTAGTTACTTTGGAAAAAAAGTTACTTTTTTAGTTACTTTGGAAAAAAAATACTTTTTTAGTTACTTTGGAAAAAAAAGTTACTTTTTTAGTTACTTTGGAAAAAAAGTTACTTTTTTAGTTACTTTGGAAAAAAAGTTACTTTTTTAGTTACTTTGGAAAAAAAATTACTTTTTTAGTTATTGTAAAAAAAATTACTTTTTTAGTTACTTTGTAAAAAAAGTTACTTTTTTAGTTACTTTGTAAAAAAAGTTTATTTTTTAGTTACTATATTCTCAAAGTTACTTTATTAGTTAATGTGTTAAAAAAGTTACTTTTTTAGTTACTTTGGAAAAAAAGTTACTTTTTTAGTTACTTTGGAAAAAAAGTTACTTTTTTAGTTACTTTGGGAAAAAAGTTACTTTTTTAGTTACTTTGGGAAAAGTTATTTTTTTAGTTACTTTGGAAAAAAAGTAACTTTTTTAGTTACTTTGGAAAAAAAGTAACTTTTTTAGTTACTTTGGAAAAAAAGTTACTTTTTTAGTTACTTTGGAAAAAAAGTTACTTTTTTAGTTACTTTGGAAAAAAAATACTTTTTTAGTTACTTTGGAAAAAAAAGTTACTTTTTTAGTTACTTTGGAAAAAAAGTTACTTTTTTAGTTACTTTGGAAAAAAAGTTACTTTTTTAGTTACTTTGTAAAAAAAATTACTTTTTTAGTTATTGTAAAAAAAATTACTTTTTTAGTTACTTTGGAAAAAAAGTAACTTTTTTAGTTACTTTGGAAAAAAAGTAACTTTTTTAGTTACTTTGTAAAAAAAGTTACTTTTTTAGTTACTTTGTAAAAAAAGTTACTTTTTTAGTTACTTTGGAAAAAAAATACTTTTTTAGTTACTTTGTAAAAAAAGTTACTTTTTTAGTTACTTTGGAAAAAAAGTTACTTTTTTAGTTACTTTGGAAAAAAAGTTACTTTTTTAGTTACTTTGTAAAAAAAATTACTTTTTTAGTTATTGTAAAAAAAATTACTTTTTTAGTTACTTTGTAAAAAAAGTTACTTTTTTAGTTACTTTGTAAAAAAAGTTTCTTTTTTAGTTACTATATTCTCAAAGTTACTTTATTAGTTAATGTGTTAAAAAAGTTACTTTTTTAGTTACTTTGGAAAAAAAGTAACTTTTTTAGTTACTTTGGAAAAAAAGTAACTTTTTTAGTTACTTTGGAAAAAAAGTAACTTTTTTAGTTACTTTGGAAAAAAAGTTACTTTTTTAGTTACTTTGGAAAAAAAGTTACTTTTTTAGTTACTTTGGAAAAAAAGTTACTTTTTTAGTTACTTTGGGAAAAAAGTTACTTTTTTAGTTACTTTGGGAAAAAGTTATTTTTTTAGTTACTTTGGAAAAAAAGTAACTTTTTTAGTTACTTTGGAAAAAAAGTTACTTTTTTAGTTACTTTGGAAAAAAAGTTACTTTTTTAGTTACTTTGGAAAAAAAGTTACTTTTTTAGTTACTTTGTAAAAAAAATTACTTTTTTAGTTATTGTAAAAAAAATTACTTTTTTAGTTACTTTGTAAAAAAAGTTACTTTTTTAGTTACTTTGTAAAAAAAGTTTATTTTTTAGTTACTATATTCTCAAAGTTACTTTATTAGTTAATGTGTTAAAAAAGTTACTTTTTTAGTTACTTTGGAAAAAAAGTAACTTTTTTAGTTACTTTGGAAAAAAAGTTACTTTTTTAGTTACTTTGGAAAAAAAGTAACTTTTTTAGTTACTTTGGAAAAAAAGTTACTTTTTTAGTTACTTTGGAAAAAAGTTACTTTTTTAGTTACTTTGGAAAAAAAGTTACTTTTTTAGTTACTTTGGGAAAAAAGTTACTTTTTTAGTTACTTTGGGAAAAAGTTATTTTTTTAGTTACTTTGGAAAAAAAGTTACTTTTTTAGTTACTTTGGAAAAAAAGTTACTTTTTTAGTTACTTTGGAAAAAAGTAACTTTTTTAGTTACTTTGGAAAAAAAGTTACTTTTTTAGTTACTTTGGAAAAAAAAGTTACTTTTTTAGTTACTTTGGAAAAAAAGTTTCTTTTTTAGTTACTTTGGAAAAAAAGTTTCTTTTTTAGTTACTTTGGAAAAAAAAATACTTTTTTAGTTACTTTGGAAAAAAAGTTACTTTTTTAGTTACTTTGGAAAAAAAGTTTATTTTTTTAGTTACTATATTCTCAAAGTTACTTTATTAGTTAATGTGTTAAAAAAAAGTTACTTTTTTAGTTACTTTGGAAAAAAAGTTACTTTTTTAGTTACTTTGGAAAAAAAGTTATTTTTTTAGTTACTTTGGAAAAAAAGTTACTTTTTTAGTTACTTTGGAAAAAAAGTTACTTTTTTAGTTACTTTGGAAAAAAAGTTATTTTTTCAGTTACTTTGGAAAAAAAGTTACTTTTTTAGTTACTTTGGAAAAAAAGTTACTTTTTTAGTTACTTTGGAAAAAAAGTTACTTTTTTAGTTACTTTGGAATACAAGTTATTTTTTTAGTTACTTTGGAAAAAAAGTTACTTTTTTAGTTACTATATTCTCAGTTACTTTTTTAGTTACTATATTCTCAAAGTTACTTTTTTAGTTACTATATTCTCAAAGTTACTTTATTAGTTAATGTGTTAAAAAAGTTACTTTTTTAGTTACTTTGTAAAACAAGTTACTTTTTTAGTTACTTTGTAAAAAAAAGTTACTTGTTTAGTTACTTTGTAAAAAAAGTTACTTTTTTAGTTACTTTGTAAAAAAAGTTACTTTTTTAGTTACTTTGTAAAAAAAGTTACTTTTTTAGTTACTTTGTAAAAAAAAGTTACTTTTTTAGTTACTTTGTAAAAAAAAGTTACTTTTTTAGTTACTTTGGAAAAAAAGTTACTTTTTTAGTTACTTTGTAAAAAAAGTTTCTTTTTTAGTTACTATATTCTCAAAGTTACTTTATTAGTTAATGTGTTAAAAAAGTTACTTTTTTAGTTACTTTGGAAAAAAAGTTACTTTTTTAGTTACTTTGGAAAAAAAGTAACTTTTTTAGTTACTTTGGAAAAAAAGTTACTTTTTTAGTTACTTTGGAAAAAAAGTTACTTTTTTAGTTACTTTGGAAAAAAAGTTACTTTTTTAGTTACTTTGGAAAAAAAGTTACTTTTTTAGTTACTTTGGAAAAAAAATACTTTTTTAGTTACTTTGGAAAAAAAAGTTACTTTTTTAGTTACTTTGGAAAAAAGTTACTTTTTTAGTTACTTTGGAAAAAAAGTTACTTTTTTAGTTACTTTGTAAAAAAAGTTTCTTTTTTAGTTACTATATTCTCAAAGTTACTTTATTAGTTAATGTGTTAAAAAAGTTACTTTTTTAGTTACTTTGGAAAAAAGTAACTTTTTTAGTTACTTTGGAAAAAAAGTAACTTTTTTAGTTACTTTGGAAAAAAAGTAACTTTTTTAGTTACTTTGGAAAAAAAGTTACTTTTTTAGTTACTTTGGAAAAAAAGTTACTTTTTTAGTTACTTTGGAAAAAAAGTTACTTTTTTAGTTACTTTGGGAAAAAAGTTACTTTTTTAGTTACTTTGGGAAAAAGTTATTTTTTTAGTTACTTTGGAAAAAAAGTTACTTTTTTAGTTACTTTGGAAAAAAAGTAACTTTTTTAGTTACTTTGGAAAAAAAGTAACTTTTTTAGTTACTTTGGAAAAAAAGTTACTTTTTTAGTTACTTTGGAAAAAAAAGTTACTTTTTTAGTTACTTTGGAAAAAAAGTTTCTTTTTTAGTTACTTTGGAAAAAAAGTTTCTTTTTTAGTTACTTTGGGAAAAAAAATACTTTTTTAGTTACTTTGGAAAAAAAGTTACTTTTTTAGTTACTTTGGAAAAAAAGTTTATTTTTTTAGTTACTATATTCTCAAAGTTACTTTATTAGTTAATGTGTTAAAAAAAGTTACTTTTTTAGTTACTTTGGAAAAAAAGTTACTTTTTTAGTTACTTTGGAAAAAAAGTTATTTTTTTTAGTTACTTTGGAAAAAAAGTTACTTTTTTAGTTACTTTGGAAAAAAAGTTACTTTTTTAGTTACTTTGGAAAAAAAGTTATTTTTTTAGTTACTTTGGAAAAAAAGTTACTTTTTTAGTTACTTTGGAAAAAAAAATACTTTTTTAGTTACTTTGGAAAAAAAGTTACTTTTTTAGTTACTTTGTAAAAAAAAGTTACTTTTTTAGTTACTTTGTAAAAAAAAGTTACTTTTTTAGTTACTTTGGAAAAAAAGTTACTTTTTTAGTTACTTTGGGAAAAAAAATACTTTTTTAGTTACTTTGTAAAAAAAGTTACTTTTTTAGTTACTTTGGAAAAAAAGTTACTTTTTTAGTTACTTTGGAAAAAAAAATACTTTTTTAGTTACTTTGGAAAAAAAGTTACTTTTTTAGTTACTTTGGGAAAAAAGTTACTTTTTTAGTTACTTTGGAAAACAAGTTACTTTTTTAGTTACTTTGGAAAAAAAGTTACTTTTTTAGTTACTTTGGAAAAAAAGTTATTTTTTTAGTTACTATATTCTCAGTTACTTTTTTAGTTACTATATTCTCAGTTACTTTTTTAGTTACTATATTCTCAAAGTTACTTTTTTAGTTACTATATTCTCAAAGTTACTTTATTAGTTAATGTGTTAAAAAAGTTACTTTTTTAGTTACTTTGGAAAAAAAGTTACTTTTTTAGTTACTTTGGAAAAAAAGTTACTTTTTTAGTTACTTTGGAAAAAAAAATTACTTTTTTAGTTACTTTGGAAAAAAAATTACTTTTTTAGTTACTTTGTAAAAAAAATTACTTTTTTAGTTATTGTAAAAAAAATTACTTTTTTAGTTACTTTGTAAAAAAAAGTTACTTTTTTAGTTACTTTGGAAAAAAAGTTACTTTTTTAGTTACTTTGGAAAAAAAGTTACTTTTTTAGTTACTTTGGAAAAAAAGTTACTTTTTTAGTTACTTTGTAAAAAAAATTACTTTTTTAGTTATTGTAAAAAAAATTACTTTTTTAGTTACTTTGTAAAAAAAAGTTACTTTTTTAGTTACTTTGTAAAAAAAGTTTCTTTTTTAGTTACTATATTCTCAAAGTTACTTTATTAGTTAATGTGTTAAAAAAGTTACTTTTTTAGTTACTTTGGAAAAAAAGTTACTTTTTTAGTTACTTTGTAAAAAAAGTTTCTTTTTTAGTTACTATATTCTCAAAGTTACTTTATTAGTTAATGTGTTAAAAAAGTTACTTTTTTAGTTACTTTGGAAAAAAAGTTACTTTTTTAGTTACTTTGTAAAAAAAGTTTCTTTTTTAGTTACTATATTCTCAAAGTTACTTTATTAGTTAATGTGTTAAAAAAGTTACTTTTTTAGTTACTTTGGAAAAAAAGTTACTTTTTTAGTTACTTTGGAAAAAAAGTTACTTTTTTAGTTACTTTGGAAAAAAAATACTTTTTTAGTTACTTTGGAAAAAAAAGTTACTTTTTTAGTTACTTTGGAAAAAAAGTTACTTTGGAAAAAAAGTTACTTTTTTAGTTACTTTGGAAAAAAAGTTACTTTTTTAGTTACTTTGTAAAAAAAATTACTTTTTTAGTTATTGTAAAAAAAATTACTTTTTTAGTTACTTTGTAAAAAAAGTTACTTTTTTAGTTACTTTGTAAAAAAAGTTTCTTTTTTAGTTACTATATTCTCAAAGTTACTTTATTAGTTAATGTGTTAAAAAAGTTACTTTTTTAGTTACTTTGGAAAAAAAGTTACTTTTTTAGTTACTTTGGAAAAAAAGTTACTTTTTTAGTTACTTTGGGAAAAAAGTTACTTTTTTAGTTACTTTGGGAAAAGTTATTTTTTTAGTTACTTTGGAAAAAAAGTAACTTTTTTAGTTACTTTGGAAAAAAAGTTACTTTTTTAGTTACTTTGGAAAAAAAGTTACTTTTTTAGTTACTTTGGAAAAAAAGTTACTTTTTTAGTTACTTTGGAAAAAAAATACTTTTTTAGTTACTTTGGAAAAAAAAGTTACTTTTTTAGTTACTTTGGAAAAAAAGTTACTTTTTTAGTTACTTTGGAAAAAAAGTTACTTTTTTAGTTACTTTGTAAAAAAAATTACTTTTTTAGTTATTGTAAAAAAAAATTTACTTTTTTAGTTACTTTGGAAAAAAAGTAACTTTTTTAGTTACTTTGGAAAAAAAGTAACTTTTTTAGTTACTTTGGAAAAAAAGTTACTTTTTTAGTTACTTTGTAAAAAAAGTTACTTTTTTAGTTACTTTGGAAAAAAAATACTTTTTTAGTTACTTTGTAAAAAAAGTTACTTTTTTAGTTACTTTGTAAAAAAAGTTTCTTTTTTAGTTACTATATTCTCAAAGTTACTTTATTAGTTAATGTGTTAAAAAAGTTACTTTTTTAGTTACTTTGGAAAAAAAGTTACTTTTTTAGTTACTTTGTAAAAAAAGTTTCTTTTTTAGTTACTATATTCTCAAAGTTACTTTATTAGTTAATGTGTTAAAAAAGTTACTTTTTTAGTTACTTTGGAAAAAAAGTAACTTTTTTAGTTACTTTGGAAAAAAAGTAACTTTTTTAGTTACTTTGGAAAAAAAGTAACTTTTTTAGTTACTTTGGAAAAAAAGTAACTTTTTTAGTTACTTTGGAAAAAAAGTTACTTTTTTAGTTACTTTGGAAAAAAAGTTACTTTTTTAGTTACTTTGGAAAAAAAGTTACTTTTTTAGTTACTTTGGAAAAAAAATACTTTTTTAGTTACTTTGGAAAAAAAAGTTACTTTTTTAGTTACTTTGGAAAAAAAGTTACTTTTTTAGTTACTTTGGAAAAAAAGTTACTTTTTTAGTTACTTTGTAAAAAAAATTACTTTTTTAGTTATTGTAAAAAAAGTTTCTTTTTTAGTTACTATATTCTCAAAGTTACTTTATTAGTTAATGTGTTAAAAAAGTTACTTTTTTAGTTACTTTGGAAAAAAAGTAACTTTTTTAGTTACTTTGGAAAAAAAAGTAACTTTTTTAGTTACTTTGGAAAAAAAGTAACTTTTTTAGTTACTTTGGAAAAAAAGTAACTTTTTTAGTTACTTTGGAAAAAAAGTTACTTTTTTAGTTACTTTGGAAAAAAAGTTACTTTTTTAGTTACTTTGGGAAAAAAGTTACTTTTTTAGTTACTTTGGAAAAAGTTATTTTTTTAGTTACTTTGGAAAAAAAGTAACTTTTTTAGTTACTTTGGAAAAAAAGTTACTTTTTTAGTTACTTTGGAAAAAAAGTTACTTTTTTAGTTACTTTGGAAAAAAAGTTACTTTTTTAGTTACTTTGGAAAAAAAATACTTTTTTAGTTACTTTGGAAAAAAAAGTTACTTTTTTAGTTACTTTGGAAAAAAAGTTACTTTTTTAGTTACTTTGGAAAAAAAGTTACTTTTTTAGTTACTTTGTAAAAAAAATTACTTTTTTAGTTATTGTAAAAAAAATTACTTTTTTAGTTACTTTGTAAAAAAAGTTACTTTTTTAGTTACTTTGTAAAAAAAGTTTATTTTTTAGTTACTATATTCTCAAAGTTACTTTATTAGTTAATGTGTTAAAAAAGTTACTTTTTTAGTTACTTTGGAAAAAAAGTAACTTTTTTAGTTACTTTGGAAAAAAAGTTACTTTTTTAGTTACTTTGGAAAAAAAGTAACTTTTTTAGTTACTTTGGAAAAAAAGTTACTTTTTTAGTTACTTTGGAAAAAAAGTTACTTTTTTAGTTACTTTGGAAAAAAAGTTACTTTTTTAGTTACTTTGGGAAAAAAGTTACTTTTTTAGTTACTTTGGGAAAAAGTTATTTTTTTAGTTACTTTGGAAAAAAAGTTACTTTTTTAGTTACTTTGGAAAAAAAGTTACTTTTTTAGTTACTTTGGAAAAAAGTAACTTTTTTAGTTACTTTGGAAAAAAAGTTACTTTTTTAGTTACTTTGGAAAAAAAAGTTACTTTTTTAGTTACTTTGGAAAAAAAGTTTCTTTTTTAGTTACTTTGGAAAAAAAGTTTCTTTTTTAGTTACTTTGGAAAAAAAAATACTTTTTTAGTTACTTTGGAAAAAAAGTTACTTTTTTAGTTACTTTGGAAAAAAAGTTTATTTTTTTAGTTACTATATTCTCAAAGTTACTTTATTAGTTAATGTGTTAAAAAAAAGTTACTTTTTTAGTTACTTTGGAAAAAAAGTTACTTTTTTAGTTACTTTGGAAAAAAAGTTATTTTTTTAGTTACTTTGGAAAAAAAGTTACTTTTTTAGTTACTTTGGAAAAAAAGTTACTTTTTTAGTTACTTTGGAAAAAAAGTTATTTTTTTAGTTACTTTGGAAAAAAAGTTACTTTTTTAGTTACTTTGGAAAAAAAGTTAATTTTTTAGTTACTTTGGAAAAAAAGTTACTTTTTTAGTTACTTTGGAATACAAGTTATTTTTTTAGTTACTTTGGAAAAAAAGTTACTTTTTTAGTTACTATATTCTCAGTTACTTTTTTAGTTACTATATTCTCAAAGTTACTTTTTTAGTTACTATATTCTCAAAGTTACTTTATTAGTTAATGTGTTAAAAAAGTTACTTTTTTAGTTACTTTGTAAAACAAGTTACTTTTTTAGTTACTTTGTAAAAAAAAGTTACTTGTTTAGTTACTTTGTAAAAAAAGTTACTTTTTTAGTTACTTTGTAAAAAAAGTTACTTTTTTAGTTACTTTGTAAAAAAAGTTACTTTTTTAGTTACTTTGTAAAAAAAAGTTACTTTTTTAGTTACTTTGTAAAAAAAAGTTACTTTTTTAGTTACTTTGGAAAAAAAGTTACTTTTTTAGTTACTTTGTAAAAAAAAGTTACTTTTTTAGTTACTTTGTAAAAAAAGTTACTTTTTTAGTTACTTTGTAAAAAAAGTTTCTTTTTTAGTTACTATATTCTCAAAGTTACTTTATTAGTTAATGTGTTAAAAAGTTACTTTTTTAGTTACTTTGGAAAAAAAGTTACTTTTTTAGTTACTTTGTAAAAAAAGTTTCTTTTTTAGTTACTATATTCTCAAAGTTACTTTATTAGTTAATGTGTTAAAAAAGTTACTTTTTTAGTTACTTTGGAAAAAAAGTTACTTTTTTAGTTACTTTGGAAAAAAAGTAACTTTTTTAGTTACTTTGGAAAAAAAGTAACTTTTTTAGTTACTTTGTAAAAAAAGTTACTTTTTTAGTTACTTTGGAAAAAAAGTTACTTTTTTAGTTACTTTGGAAAAAAAGTTACTTTTTTAGTTACTTTGGAAAAAAAATACTTTTTTAGTTACTTTGGAAAAAAAAGTTACTTTTTTAGTTACTTTGGAAAAAAAGTTACTTTTTTAGTTACTTTGGAAAAAAAGTTACTTTTTTAGTTACTTTGTAAAAAAAGTTTCTTTTTTAGTTACTATATTCTCAAAGTTACTTTATTAGTTAATGTGTTAAAAAAGTTACTTTTTTAGTTACTTTGGAAAAAAAGTAACTTTTTTAGTTACTTTGGAAAAAAAGTAACTTTTTTAGTTACTTTGGAAAAAAAGTAACTTTTTTAGTTACTTTGGAAAAAAAGTTACTTTTTTAGTTACTTTGGAAAAAAAGTTACTTTTTTAGTTACTTTGGAAAAAAAGTTACTTTTTTAGTTACTTTGGGAAAAAAGTTACTTTTTTAGTTACTTTGGGAAAAAAGTTATTTTTTTAGTTACTTTGGAAAAAAAGTTACTTTTTTAGTTACTTTGGAAAAAAGTAACTTTTTTAGTTACTTTGGAAAAAAAGTAACTTTTTTAGTTACTTTGGAAAAAAAGTTACTTTTTTAGTTACTTTGGAAAAAAAAGTTACTTTTTTAGTTACTTTGGAAAAAAAGTTTCTTTTTTAGTTACTTTGGAAAAAAAGTTTCTTTTTTAGTTACTTTGGGAAAAAAAATACTTTTTTAGTTACTTTGGAAAAAAAGTTACTTTTTTAGTTACTTTGGAAAAAAAGTTTATTTTTTTAGTTACTATATTCTCAAAGTTACTTTATTAGTTAATGTGTTAAAAAAAGTTACTTTTTTAGTTACTTTGGAAAAAAAGTTACTTTTTTAGTTACTTTGGAAAAAAAGTTATTTTTTTTAGTTACTTTGGAAAAAAAGTTACTTTTTTAGTTACTTTGGAAAAAAAGTTACTTTTTTAGTTACTTTGGAAAAAAAGTTATTTTTTTAGTTACTTTGGAAAAAAAGTTACTTTTTTAGTTACTTTGGAAAAAAAGTTACTTTTTTAGTTACTTTGGAAAAAAAGTTACTTTTTTAGTTACTTTGGAATACAAGTTATTTTTTTAGTTACTTTGGAAAAAAAGTTACTTTTTTAGTTACTATATTCTCAGTTACTTTTTTAGTTACTATATTCTCAAAGTTACTTTTTTAGTTACTATATTCTCAAAGTTACTTTTTTAGTTACTATATTCTCAAAGTTACTTTATTAGTTAATGTGTTAAAAAAGTTACTTTTTTAGTTACTTTGTAAAACAAGTTACTTTTTTAGTTACTTTGTAAAAAAAAGTTACTTGTTTAGTTACTTTGTAAAAAAAGTTACTTTTTTAGTTACTTTGTAAAAAAAGTTACTTTTTTAGTTACTTTGTAAAAAAAGTTACTTTTTTAGTTACTTTGTAAAAAAAAAGTTACTTTTTTAGTTACTTTGTAAAAAAAAGTTACTTTTTTAGTTACTTTGGAAAAAAAGTTACTTTTTTAGTTACTTTGTAAAAAAAGTTACTTTTTTAGTTACTTTGTAAAAAAAAGTTACTTTTTTAGTTACTTTGGAAAAAAAAGTTACTTTTTTAGTTACTTTGGAAAAAAAATTACTTTTTTAGTTACTTTGGAAAAAAAGTTAATTTTTTAGTTACTTTGGAATACAAGTTATTTTTTTAGTTACTTTGGAAAAAAAGTTAATTTTTTAGTTACTTTGGAATACAAGTTATTTTTTTAGTTACTTTGGAAAAAAAATTACTTTTTTAGTTACTTTGGAAAAAAAATTACTTTTTTAGTTACTTTGGAAAAAAAGTTACTTTTTTAGTTACTTTGGAAAAAAAGTTATTTTTTTAGTTACTTTGGAAAAAAAGTTACTTTTTTAGTTACTTTGGAAAAAAAGTTACTTTTTTAGTTACTTTGGAAAAAAAGTTAATTTTTTAGTTACTTTGGAATACAAGTTATTTTTTTAGTTACTTTGGAAAAAAAGTTACTTTTTTAGTTACTATATTCTCAGTTACTTTTTTAGTTACTATATTCTCAAAGTTACTTTTTTAGTTACTATATTCTCAAAGTTACTTTATTAGTTAATGTGTTAAAAAAGTTACTTTTTTAGTTACTTTGTAAAACAAGTTACTTTTTTAGTTACTTTGTAAAAAAAAGTTACTTGTTTAGTTACTTTGTAAAAAAAGTTACTTTTTTAGTTACTTTGGAAAAAAAGTTACTTTTTTAGTTACTTTGTAAAAAAAGTTACTTTTTTAGTTACTTTGTAAAAAAAATACTTTTTTAGTTACTTTGGAAAAAAAGTTACTTTTTTAGTTACTTTGGAAAAAAAATACTTTTTTAGTTACTTTGGAAAAAAAGTTACTTTTTTAGTTACTATATTCTCAAAGTTACTTTATTAGTTAATGTGTTAAAAAAGTTACTTTTTTAGTTACTTTGGAAAAAAAGTTACTTTTTTAGTTACTTTGGAAAAAAAGTTACTTTTTTAGTTACTTTGGAAAAAAAATTACTTTTTTAGTTACTTTGGAAAAAAAATTACTTTTTTAGTTACTTTGGAAAAAAAATTACTTTTTTAGTTACTTTGGAAAAAAAATTACTTTTTTAGTTACTTTGGAAAAAAAGTTACTTTTTTAGTTACTTTGGAAAAAAAGTTATTTTTTTAGTTACTTTGGAAAAAAAGTTACTTTTTTAGTTACTTTGGAAAAAAAGTTACTTTTTTAGTTACTTTGGAAAAAAAGTTACTTTTTTAGTTACTTTGGAATACAAGTTATTTTTTTAGTTACTTTGGAAAAAAAGTTACTTTTTTAGTTACTATATTCTCAGTTACTTTTTTAGTTACTATATTCTCAAAGTTACTTTTTTAGTTACTATATTCTCAAAGTTACTTTATTAGTTAATGTGTTAAAAAAGTTACTTTTTTAGTTACTTTGTAAAACAAGTTACTTTTTTAGTTACTTTGTAAAAAAAAGTTACTTGTTTAGTTACTTTGTAAAAAAAAGTTACTTTTTTAGTTACTTTGTAAAAAAAGTTACTTTTTTAGTTACTTTGTAAAAAAAAGTTACTTTTTTAGTTACTTTGTAAAAAAAAGTTACTTTTTTAGTTACTTTGTAAAAAAAGTTACTTTTTTAGTTACTTTGTAAAAAAAGTTACTTTTTTAGTTACTTTGTAAAAAAAAGTTACTTTTTAGTTACTTTGTAAAAAAAAGTTACTTTTTTAGTTACTTTGTAAAAAAAAGTTACTTTTTTAGTTACTTTGTAAAAAAAAGTTACTTTTTTAGTTACTTTGTAAAAAAAGTTACTTTTTTAGTTACTTTGTAAAAAAAGTTACTTTTTTAGTTACTTTGTAAAAAAAAGTTACTTTTTTAGTTACTTTGTAAAAAAAAATACTTTTTTAGTTACTTTGGAAAAAAAGTTACTTTTTTAGTTACTTTGGAAAAAAAAATACTTTTTTAGTTACTTTGGAAAAAAAATACTTTTTTAGTTACTTTGGAAAAAAAGTTACTTTTTTAGTTACTATATTCTCAAAGTTACTTTATTAGTTAATGTGTTAAAAAAGTTACTTTTTTAGTTACTTTGGAAAAAAAGTTACTTTTTTAGTTACTTTGGAAAAAAAGTAACTTTTTTAGTTACTTTGGAAAAAAAATTACTTTTTTAGTTACTTTGGAAAAAAAATTACTTTTTTAGTTACTTTGGAAAAAAAATTACTTTTTTAGTTACTTTGGAAAAAAAATTACTTTTTTAGTTACTTTGGAAAAAAAATTACTTTTTTAGTTATTGGAAAAAAAATTACTTTTTTAGTTACTTTGTAAAAAAAAGTTACTTTTTTAGTTACTTTGGAAAAACGTTACTTTTTTAGTTACTTTGGAAAAAAAGTTACTTTTTTAGTTACTTTGGAAAATAAGTTACTTTTTTAGTTACTTTGGAAAATAAGTTACTTTTTTAGTTACTTTGGAAAAAAAAGTTACTTTTTTAGTTACTTTGTAAAAAAAAGTTACTTTTTTAGTTACTATATTCTCAAAGTTACTTTATTAGTTAATGTGTTAAAAAAGTTACTTTTTTAGTTTCTTTGGAAAAAAAGTTACTTTTTTAGTTACTTTGGAAAAAAAGTAACTTTTTTAGTTACTTTGGAAAAAAAGTTACTTTTTTAGTTACTTTGGAAAAAAAGTTACTTTTTTAGTTACTTTGGAAAAAAAGTTACTTTTTTAGTTACTTTGGAAAAAAAGTTACTTTTTTAGTTACTTTGGGAAAAAAGTTACTTTTTTAGTTACTTTGGGAAAAAAGTTATTTTTTTAGTTACTTTGGAAAAAAAGTTACTTTTTTAGTTACTTTGGAAAAAAAGTTACTTTTTTAGTTACTTTGGAAAAAAAGTTACTTTTTTAGTTACTTTGGAAAAAAAGTTACTTTTTTAGTTACTTTGGAAAAAAAAGTTACTTTTTTAGTTACTTTGGAAAAAAAGTTTCTTTTTTAGTTACTTTGGAAAAAAAGTTTCTTTTTTAGTTACTTTGGAAAAAAAATACTTTTTTAGTTACTTTGGAAAAAAAGTTACTTTTTTAGTTACTTTGGAAAAAAAGTTTATTTTTTTAGTTACTATATTCTCAAAGTTACTTTATTAGTTAATGTGTTAAAAAAAGTTACTTTTTTAGTTACTTTGGAAAAAAAGTTACTTTTTTAGTTACTTTGGAAAAAAAGTTATTTTTTTAGTTACTTTGGAAAAAAAGTTACTTTTTTAGTTACTTTGGAAAAAAAGTTACTTTTTTAGTTACTTTGGAAAAAAAGTTATTTTTTTAGTTACTTTGGAAAAAAAGTTACTTTTTTAGTTACTTTGGAAAAAAAGTTACTTTTTTAGTTACTTTGGAAAAAAAGTTACTTTTTTAGTTACTTTGGAATACAAGTTATTTTTTTAGTTACTTTGGAAAAAAAGTTACTTTTTTAGTTACTATATTCTCAGTTACTTTTTTAGTTACTATATTCTCAAAGTTACTTTTTTAGTTACTATATTCTCAAAGTTACTTTATTAGTTAATGTGTTAAAAAAGTTACTTTTTTAGTTACTTTGTAAAACAAGTTACTTTTTTAGTTACTTTGTAAAAAAAAGTTACTTGTTTAGTTACTTTGTAAAAAAAGTTACTTTTTTAGTTACTTTGTAAAAAAAGTTACTTTTTTAGTTACTTTGTAAAAAAAGTTACTTTTTTAGTTACTTTGTAAAAAAAAGTTACTTTTTTAGTTACTTTGTAAAAAAGTAACTTTTTTCCACAGTAACTGAAAAAGTAACTTATTTGGTTAGTAAGAATATAGTAACTAAAAAAGTAACTTTTTTACAAAGAAACTAAAAAGTAACTTTTTTACAAAGAAACTAAAAAGTAACTTTTTTGGTTAGTAAGAATATAGTAACTAAAAAGTAACTTATTTACAAAGTAACTAAAAAAGTTACTTTTTTACAAAGTAACTAAAAAAGTAACTTTTTTTTACAAAGTAACTAAAAAAGTAATTTTTTTACAATAACTAAAAAAGTATTTTTTTTTCCAAAGTAACTAAAAAAGTAACTTTTTTCCCAAAGTAACTAAAAAAGTATTTTTTTTCTTAAAGTAACTAAAAAAGTAACTTTTTTTCCAAAGTAACTAAAAAAGTAACTTTTTTTCCAAAGTAACTAAAAAAGTAACTTTTTTTCCAAACTAAAAAAGTAACTTTTTTCCAAAGTAACTAAAAAAGTAACTTTTTTTCCAAAGTAACTAAAAAAGTAACTTTTTTTCCAAAGTAACTAAAAAAGTAACTTTTTTTCCTAGGTAACTAAAAAAGTAACTTTTTTTCCAAAGTAACTAAAAAAGTAACTTTTTTTCCAAAGTAACTAAAAAAGTAACTTTTTTCCAAAGTAACTAAAAAAGTAACTTTTTTTCCAAAGTAACTAAAAAAGTAACTTTTTTTCCAAAGTAACTAAAAAAGTAACTTTTTTTCCAAAGTAACTAACAAAGTAACTTTTTTTCCAAAGTAACTAAAAAAGTAACTTTTTTACAAAGTAACTAAAAAAGTAACTTTTTTTTACAAAGTAACTAAAAAAGTAATTTTTTTACAATAACTAAAAAAGTAATTTTTTTTCCAAAGTAACTAAAAAAGTAACTTTTTTCCCAAAGTAACTAAAAAAGTATTTTTTTTCTTAAAGTAACTAAAAAAGTAACTTTTTTTCCAAAGTAACTAAAAAAGTAACTTTTTTTCCAAAGTAACTAAAAAAGTAACTTTTTTTCCAAACTAAAAAAGTGACTTTTTTTCCAAAGTAACTAAAAAAGTAACTTTTTTTCCAAAGTAACTAAAAAAGTAACTTTTTTCCAAAGTAACTAAAAAAGTAACTTTTTTTCCAAAGTAACTAAAAAAGTAACTTTTTTTCCAAAGTAACTAAAAAAGTAACTTTTTTTCCTAGGTAACTAAAAAAGTAACTTTTTTTCCAAAGTAACTAAAAAAGTAACTTTTTTTCCAAAGTAACTAAAAAAGTAACTTTTTTCCAAAGTAACTAAAAAAGTAACTTTTTTTCCAAAGTAACTAAAAAAGTAACTTTTTTTCCAAAGTAACTAAAAAAGTAACTTTTTTTCCAAAGTAACTAACAAAGTAACTTTTTTTCCAAAGTAACTAAAAAAGTAACTTTTTTTCCAAAGTAACTAAAAAAGTAACTTTTTTTCCAAAGTAACTAAAAAAGTAACTTTTTTAACACATTAACTAATAAAGTAACTGAGAATATAGTAACTAAAAAAGTAACTTTTTTTCCAAAGTAACTAAAAAAATAACTTTTATTCCAAAGTAACTAAAAAAGTAACTTTTTTTCCAAAGTAACTAAAAAAGTAACTTTTTTTCCAAAGTAACTAAAAAAGTAACTTTTTTTCCAAAGTAACTAAAAAAGTAACTTTTTTCCAAAGTAACTAAAAAAGTAACTTTTTTTCCAAAGTAACTAAAAAAGTAACTTTTTTTCCAAAGTAACTAAAAAAGTAACTTTTTTTCCAAAGTAACTAAAAAAGTAACTTTTTTAACACATTAACTAATAAAGTAACTTTGAGAATATAGTAACTAAAAAAGAAACTTTGAGAATATAGTAACTAAAAAAGTAACTGAGAATATAGTAACTAAAAAAGTAACTTTTTTTTTACAAAGTAACTAAAAAAGTAACTTTTTTTCCAAAGTAACTAAAAAAGTAACTTTTTTTCCAAAGTAACTAAAAAAGTAATTTTTTTTCCAAAGTAACTAAAAAAGTAACTTTTTTTCCAAAGTAACTAAAAAAGTAACTTTTTTTGCAAAGTAACTAAAAAAGTAACTTTTTTTCCAAAGTAACTAAAAAAGTTACTTTTTTCCAAAGTAACTAAAAAAGTAACTTTTTTTCCAAAGTAACTAAAAAAGTAACTTTTTTTCCAAAGTAACTAAAAAAGTAACTTTTTTTCCAAAGTAACTAAAAAAGTAACTTTTTTTCCAAAGTAACTAAAAAAGTAACTTTTTTAACACATTAACTAATAAAGTAACTTTGAGAATATAGTAACTAAAAAAGAAACTTTTTTTACAAAGTAACTAAAAAATAAACTTTTTTTACAAAGTAACTAAAAAAGTAATTTTTTTTACAATAACTAAAAAAGTAATTTTTTTTACAAAGTAACTAAAAAAGTAACTTTTTTTCCAAAGTAACTAAAAAAGTAACTTTTTTTCCAAAGTAACTAAAAAAGTAACTTTTTTTTCCAAAGTAACTAAAAAAGTATTTTTTTTTTCCAAAGTAACTAAAAAAGTAACTTTTTTTCCAAAGTAACTAAAAAAGTAACTTTTTTTCCAAAGTAACTAAAAAAGTAACTTTTTTTTACAAAGTAACTAAAAAAGTTACTTTTTTTACAAAGTAACTAAAAAAGAAACTTTTTTTACAAAGTAACTAAAAAAGAAACTTTTTTTACAAAGTAACTAAAAAAGTAACTTTTTTTCCAAAGTAACTAAATAAGTAACTTTTTTTCCAAAGTAACTAAAAAAGTAACTTTTTTTCCAAAGTAACTAAAAAAGTAACTTTTTTTCCAAAGTAACTAAAAAAGTAACTTTTTTTACAAAGTAACTAAAAAAGTAACTTTTTTTACAAAGTAACTAAAAAAGTAACTTTTTTTACAAAGTAACTAAAAAAGTAACTTTTTTTTACAAAGTAACTAAAAAAGTAACTTTTTTTACAAAGTAACTAAAAAAGTAACTTTTTTTACAAAGTAACTAAAAAAGTAACTTTTTTTACAAAGTAACTAAACAAGTAACTTTTTTTTACAAAGTAACTAAAAAAGTAACTTGTTTTACAAAGTAACTAAAAAAGTAACTTTTTTAACACATTAACTAATAAAGTAACTTTGAGAATATAGTAACTAAAAAAGTAACTTTGAGAATATAGTAACTAAAAAAGTAACTGAGAATATAGTAACTAAAAAAGTAACTTTTTTTCCAAAGTAACTAAAAAAATAACTTGTATTCCAAAGTAACTAAAAAAGTAACTTTTTTTCCAAAGTAACTAAAAAAGTAACTTTTTTTCCAAAGTAACTAAAAAAGTAACTTTTTTTCCAAAGTAACTAAAAAAATAACTTTTTTTCCAAAGTAACTAAAAAAGTAACTTTTTTTCCAAAGTAACTAAAAAAGTAACTTTTTTTCCAAAGTAACTAAAAAAGTAACTTTTTTTACAAAGTAACTAAAAAAGTAACTTTTTTTCCAAAGTAACTAAAAAAGTAACTTTTTTCCAAAGTAACTAAAAAAGTAACTTTTTTTCCAAAGTAACTAAAAAAGTAACTTTTTTTCCAAAGTAACTAAAAAAGTAACTTTTTTTCCAAAGTAACTAACAAAGCAACTTTTTTTCCAAAGTAACTAAAAAAGTAACTTTTTTACAAAGTAACTAAAAAAGTAACTTTTTTTTACAAAGTAACTAAAAAAGTAATTTTTTTACAATAACTAAAAAAGTAATTTTTTTTCCAAAGTAACTAAAAAAGTAACTTTTTCCCAAAGTAACTAAAAAAGTATTTTTTTTCTTAAAGTAACTAAAAAAGTAACTTTTTTTCCAAAGTAACTAAAAAAGTAACTTTTTTTCCAAAGTAACTAAAAAAGTAACTTTTTTTCCAAAGTAACTAAAAAAGTTACTTTTTTTCCAAAGTAACTAAAAAAGTTACTTTTTTTCCAAAGTAACTAAAAAAGTTACTTTTTTTCCAAAGTAACTAAAAAAGTAACTTTTTTCCAAAGTAACTAAAAAAGTAACTTTTTTTCCAAAGTAACTAAAAAAGTAACTTTTTTTCCAAGTAACTAAAAAAGTAACTTTTTTTCCAAAGTAACTAAAAACGTAACTTTTTTTCCAAAGTAACTAAAAAAGTAACTTTTTTTCCGAAGTAACTAAAAAAGTAACTTTTTTCCAAAGTAACTAAAAAAGTAACTTATTTTCAAAAGTAACTAAAAAAGTAACTTTTTTTCCAAAGTAACTAAAAAAGTAACGTTTTTCCAAAGTAACTAAAAAAGTAACTTTTTTTTCCAAAGTAACTAAAAAAGTAATTTTTTTTCCAAAGTAACTAAAAAAGTAATTTTTTTTCCAAAGTAACTAAAAAAGTAATTTTTTTTCCAAAGTAACTAAAAAAGTAACTTTTTTTCCAAAGTAACTAAAAAAGTAACTTTTTTTCCAAAGTAACTAAAAAAGTAACTTTTTTTCCAAACTAAAAAAGTGACTTTTTTTCCAAAGTAACTAAAAAAGTAACTTTTTTTCCAAAGTAACTAAAAAAGTAACTTTTTTCCAAAGTAACTAAAAAAGTAACTTTTTTTCCAAAGTAACTAAAAAAGTAACTTTTTTTCCAAAGTAACTAAAAAAGTAACTTTTTTTCCTAGGTAACTAAAAAAGTAACTTTTTTTCCAAAGTAACTAAAAAAGTAACTTTTTTTCCAAAGTAACTAAAAAAGTAACTTTTTTCCAAAGTAACTAAAAAAGTAACTTTTTTTCCAAAGTAACTAAAAAAGTAACTTTTTTTCCAAAGTAACTAACAAAGTAACTTTTTTTCCAAAGTAACTAAAAAAGTAACTTTTTTTCCAAAGTAACTAAAAAAGTAACTTTTTTTCCAAAGTAACTAAAAAAGTAACTTTTTTCCAAAGTAACTAAAAAAGTAACTTTTTTTCCAAAGTAACTAAAAAAGTAACTTTTTTTCCAAAGTAACTAACAAAGTAACTTTTTTTCCAAAGTAACTAAAAAAGTAACTTTTTTAACACATTAACTAATAAAGTAACTGAGAATATAGTAACTAAAAAAGTAACTTTTTTTCCAAAGTAACTAAAAAAATAACTTTTATTCCAAAGTAACTAAAAAAGTAACTTTTTTTCCAAAGTAACTAAAAAAGTAACTTGTTTTCCAAAGTAACTAAAAAAGTAACTTTTTTTCCAAAGTAACTAAAAAAATAACTTTTATTCCAAAGTAACTAAAAAAGTTACTTTTTTTCCAAAGTAACTAAAAAAGTAACTTTTTTTCCAAAGTAACTAAAAAAGTAACTTTTTTTACAATAACTAAAAAAGTAATTTTTATTCCAAAGTAACTAAAAAATTTTTTTTTTTCCAAAGTAACTAAAAAAGTAACTTTTTTTCCAAAGTAACTAAAAAAATAACTTTTATTCCAAAGTAACTAAAAAAGTATTTTTTTTTCCAAAGTAACTAAAAAAGTAACTTTTTTTCCAAAGTAACTAAAAAAGTAACTTTTTTTCCAAAGTAACTAAAAAAGTAACTTTTTTTCCAAAGTAACTAAAAAAGTAACTTTTTTTCCAAAGTAACTAAAAAAGTTACTTTTTTTCCAAAGTAACTAAAAAAGTAACTTTTTTAACACATTAACTAATAAAGTAACTTTGAGAATATAGTAACTAAAAAAGAAACTTTGAGAATATAGTAACTAAAAAAGTAACTGAGAATATAGTAACTAAAAAAGTAACTTTTTTTTCCAAAGTAACTAAAAAAGTAACTTTTTTTCCAAAGTAACTAAAAAAGTTACTTTTTTTCCAAAGTAACTGAAAAAGTAACTTTTTTTCCAAAGTAACTAAAAAAGTAACTTTTTTTTCCAAAGTAACTAAAAAAGTAACTTTTTTTCCAAAGTAACTAAAAAAGTATTTTTTTTTCCAAAGTAACTAAAAAAGTAACTTTTTTCCAAAGTAACTAAAAAAGTAACTTTTTTTCCAAAGTAACTAAAAAAGTAACTTTTTTTCCAAAGTAACTAAAAAAGTAACTTTTTTTCCAAAGTAACTAAAAAAGTAACTTTTTTTCCAAAGTAACTAAAAAAGTAACTTTTTTAACACATTAACTAATAAAGTAACTTTGAGAATATAGTAACTAAAAAAGAAACTTTGAGAATATAGTAACTAAAAAAGTAACTGAGAATATAGTAACTAAAAAAGTAACTTTTTTTTACAAAGTAACTAAAAAAGTAACTTTTTTCCAAAGTAACTAAAAAAGTAACTTTTTTTCCAAAGTAACTAAAAAAGTAACTTTTTTTCCAAAGTAACTAAAAAAGTAACTTTTTTTCCAAAGTAACTAAAAAAGTAACTTTTTTTCCAAAGTAACTAAAAAAGTTACTTTTTTCCAAAGTAACTAAAAAAGTAACTTTTTTTCCAAAGTAACTAAAAAAGTAACTTTTTTTCCAAAGTAACTAAAAAAGTTACTTTTTTCCAAAGTAACTAAAAAAGTAACTTTTTTAACACATTAACTAATAAAGTAACTTTGAGAATATAGTAACTAAAAAAGAAACTTTTTTTACAAAGTAACTAAAAAAGAAACTTTTTTTACAAAGTAACTAAAAAAGTAATTTTTTTTACAATAACTAAAAAAGTAATTTTTTTTACAAAGTAACTAAAAAAGTCACTTTTTTTCCAAAGTAACTAAAAAAGTATTTTTTTTTCCAAAGTAACTAAAAAAGTAACTTTTTTTCCAAAGTAACTAAAAAAGTAACTTTTTTTCCAAAGTAACTAAAAAAGTAACTTTTTTTCCAAAGTAACTAAAAAAGTAACTTTTTTTCCAAAGTAACTAAAAAAGTAACTTTTTTTCCAAAGTAACTAAAAAAGTAACTTTTTTCCAAAGTAACTAAAAAAGTAACTTTTTTTCCAAAGTAACTAAAAAAGTAACTTTTTTTCCAAAGTAACTAAAAAAGTAACTTTTTTAACACATTAACTAATAAAGTAACTTTGAGAATATAGTAACTAAAAAAGAAACTTTTTTTACAAAGTAACTAAAAAAGAAACTTTTTTTACAAAGTAACTAAAAAAGTAATTTTTTTTACAATAACTAAAAAAGTAATTTTTTTTACAAAGTAACTAAAAAAGTAACTTTTTTTCCAAAGTAACTAAAAAAGTAACTTTTTTTCCAAAGTAACTAAAAAAGTAACTTTTTTTTCCAAAGTAACTAAAAAAGTATTTTCTTTTCCAAAGTAACTAAAAAAGTAACTTTTTTTCCAAAGTAACTAAAAAAGTAACTTTTTTCCAAAGTAACAAAAAAAGTAACTTTTTTTCCAAAGTAACTAAAAAAGTTACTTTTTTTTCCAAAGTAACTAAAAAAGAAACTTTTTTTCCAAAGTAACTAAAAAAGTAACTTTTTTTTACAAAGTAACTAAAAAAGTAACTTTTTTTACAAAGTAACTAAAAAAGAAACTTTTTTTTACAAAGTAACTAAAAAAGAAACTTTTTTTACAAAGTAACTAAAAAAGTAACTTTTTTTCCAAAGTAACTAAATAAGTAACTTTTTTTCCAAAGTAACTAAAAAAGTAACTTTTTTTCCAAAGTAACTAAAAAAGTAACTTTTTTTCCAAAGTAACTAAAAAAGTAACTTTTTTTCCAAAGTAACTAAAAAAGTAACTTTTTTTTACAAAGTAACTAAAAAAGTAACTTTTTTTACAAAGTAACTAAAAAAGTAACTTTTTTTACAAAGTAACTAAAAAAGTAACTTTTTTTACAAAGTAACTAAAAAAGTAACTTTTTTTTACAAAGTAACTAAAAAAGTAACTTTTTTTACAAAGTAACTAAAAAAGTAACTTTTTTTACAAAGTAACTAAAAAAGTAACTTTTTTTACAAAGTAACTAAACAAGTAACTTTTTTTTACAAAGTAACTAAAAAAGTAACTTGTTTTACAAAGTAACTAAAAAAGTAACTTTTTTAACACATTAACTAATAAAGTAACTTTGAGAATATAGTAACTAAAAAAGTAACTTTGAGAATATAGTAACTAAAAAAGTAACTGAGAATATAGTAACTAAAAAAGTAACTTTTTTTCCAAAGTAACTAAAAAAATAACTTGTATTCCAAAGTAACTAAAAAAGTAACTTTTTTTCCAAAGTAACTAAAAAAGTAACTTTTTTTCCAAAGTAACTAAAAAAGTAACTTTTTTTCCAAAGTAACTAAAAAAATAACTTTTTTTCCAAAGTAACTAAAAAAGTAACTTTTTTTCCTGTTGAACACGGTGGAGATTTTGCGAAGTCGTGATGTCTCTACCAGCAAAACCGTTGTTTAAATCAGGCATATGACTCTGAGGCTCTGAGGCGGTTGTCCAAAACCCCTGTGATGTGTACGGGTGGGCGCACACTCATTCACACACACACACACACACCCTCACCCCCCCCCCCCCCCCCCCCCAGGCGTGCTTCTTGGCTCAGGGGAAGTCCAAGAGTTGAGTCAGCAAAATTACACACAGAACAAAGATGGCGGCTTGGGATTCCCCGGGAGATGAAGGAGGGGGGGGGGGGGCAGCCATCGCACCCCCGTGAAGTCCGGGAGGCCGGAGGCGGTGTGAGGCATGAGAATATAGGTCATTAGTCTAGAGAAGACAGAAGGGAAATTCCCAGACAAAGTGAAAAAGACGGAGTCAGCGGTTTCAGGGAGAACCTATGAGGCGGTCAGATCAGTAAGAGTAGCCTCGGGGGACATATAAATAAACTTAGCCTTGACAGTGGCGTCGATGAGACTGCTGAGGGGTTCATATGGACCACGAAGGCAGACCTGGCTTTCAAAGATTACGCTGAAGTAAGGGTTTTTGTGTCATCAATCAAGTGATGTGAAGGGTAGGAATCCGTTTGAAGTCAGACATCTGAAGCCCGTATTAGTATAAATACCAGCAGTTTTGAAACAGCAGGACACACTTGGAGCAGGAGCTTGAAGACGCTTTTGGAGAAGGAGTTGGAAGGAGTCTCGAACCCCGTGCGGCCTCCTGCCTGCACGGGGTGAAACTTTAACTTTTTACAGCATCTCCGGACTTTGAGAGTCGGAGGTTTTTAAGAAAACTTAGAAGGTTTTTTGAAGTCTAGTCAGGAGAGAAGGCTCACTCTGTCCAGTCCTGCGCTGGGTGAATCATTAACTTTTTCCTCCGTAAGCTACACAGCCAGCCCGTCTGCTGGCTGAGTCAGCTTTTTATAGATCCTTTGTCTGTAAACTACTCTGAAGGGGTTTTTGAATACTTAGGTGATTTTTTCTTATATTTTTCAGTTAACGATTTTCCTCTGCATTTTGGACCAAGAGACTATACTTTGATTTAAATGCAAATAAATAAATAACGAATTAGTTTCTTCGACCAAGTCCTTTTCTTCATATTTTCTTGAGAAGCCAGCCCTGGAGGGGGGTCACACCTCAGATGATCCCCTTCATCCCCTGAGGTAAGTTGTGTTTGATCCAGCTCGGTACATTACTGATGGCATTCTTGAAATGCCCAAACCACACTGATACTTATTCTAATAATAAAAAAATAAAAAAATAAATAATTATTAGTTTTTCAATTTTTTTATTATCGGATTAAAAAATCGTGAGGGGTCACCCCCCAGATATCACGTAACATGGCGCCCGAATAGGGACCCGTGAGGGATTAGATCCTAGAAACACTAGAACGTGTAATATAGGTAGAACAGCGGTTCCCTCTCGGGTTAAAGTACACGGATCCTCCCGAGGATAAAAGAACAGTGATGCAACCTTCCCTACCAATTGTTGTTCGTAATAATATCACTGTTATATTATCGCATGCCTAGGGTGGGGTAGTATTACAGTGTTGATTTTAGTTAATATTTATTGCTGCAAAATTTAAAAAGCCCCCCTCCTTGCTCCGAGCAGAGGGAGCAGGCAAAGGAGGGGCGGCCCCCTCCTTTTTGTTCAGAGCAGAGGGAGCAGGCAAAGGAGGGGCGGCCCCCTCCTTTTTGCTCCTAGCAGAGGGAGCAGGCAGGGGAGGGGAGGCAGCTCCCCCCCCCCCCCCCCCTCTTTGTTCAGCGGTTAAGTTCCAGCGAAAATCTAACGGAAGTACTCGGTCCTTCGTCCTCAGCTGTGGCTGCTCTGGTCGCTGCCTCTGGTTGACGTGGGCGGGCTCTTGTGAACTCATGACAATGTCACAGGTGACAGCTATTTTGGAAGGTGTCTTGACTGCAAAGAAAGAAAAAAGCAGAGACTCGAGAGAGATTAGGCCCTAAAACACGAGAATGTGTAACATAGGGGATCAGATTTTCTCTCTCGCGTTAAAATCGTAATAATATCACTGTTATATTATTGCATGGCTGGATACCTGAGAGGCCTTAGGCCCTAAAACACTAAAGGTGTAAAATAGGGGATCAGATTGTGTGTCTCTCAGGTTAAAGTCAAAAACGCTCCCTCCTTGTTCAGAGGAGAGGGAGCGATCAGGGGAGGAGGGGCAGCCCCTCCTTCCCTTGCTTTCAAGGCAGCTCAGAATGAGCTAGAATAAGAGAAAAAAGCAAACCGCTCGCCCACACAAGCAGACTAAATGGCCCAAGCCAGTCCGAAAATGGCTGAACCTTCCCTTATCTTTCCTTCAGGGTGGAGAGGGAATGATGCACTCACTGAGGTCCTGCTTGAACAAACCTCTCAAATAGGGACCAATATGCATGAGGGATTACGAAATGAGGGACACGACAAGGTCAATAGGTTTTTTTTAAACAAAATCTAGTTCCTCTTCCTAACCTTAGAACACATCCAACACAAAGTGAGGTCACGGGTCAACAGTGAACGATGGTTGATGGCTTCAAGACAGCTACACCAGGAAAAAAGGAAAAAGGCAAGCCAGTATCCCAGCAAGCATGAGCCTCACGTTGACTTCTGTGACCTCACACTTTACATTCCACAAGCCGTCTGGATCCTCAACGCCTCAGGGGACATGATTTTGCCTAGAATGAGCCTGGACAGCCATCTATTGGCATTCAGGGGAACTCCAAAATCACCGTTTCTCTAAATATAGTTAGGGTCTTTAATCCTTTAAAAGTATATCATTTTTTGTTTGTTACTTTACCAGTTCAATTCTTATCAGCCGTATATTTTACACGAGCTTCTCTGATTTTTCAGTTTCTCCTGTGAGGACATTTTGTTCATTTCTTATTTTATATTTTTTACGATCTTATCCTTTATATTAAGTAGGGATTATATACACATCGTTTGAGTGTTTTATGCAGTTGTTACGGACTGAGCATTTATTTTTAGTTTTAAAACTTTTTCAAACTTTTAAGTTGAATATTCTAGTTAAGGAAGGAGAGAGCCTTTTCAGATTTTTATGTTTTGATTTCTACACGATTTCTACCCTGGTCATTATGTGAAAATGAATCTTGGACCAGATGACTGGCCCAGCCCAACGATCTATGATCCTGATCTGTGCTTTCATATGGCATACAGAAGGGCGAGGGCAACAGCAGCTAACAATATCCTTCACGATTGTATAAAACTTAATCGGCTGCGAGATAGCACGCTTCAGTCTAGAAAGGACAGGTTGAAATAGGTAGTCATTTAAGGTTTTCTCTTTCTTTGATACTTTACTGCTATTTTTGTTGAATACTTTTATCCTCATCCCCTGGATATATTGGGTTTAACCTCTCATCCCTGAGGTCTCCAGGTTAACCACACCGAATCTCCAAGATCGGGGCAGGTCCAGTTGGACCGGCGGGTTGTACCACTGTCGGACTCGCCAGAATCACCCACTGCTATCTCTCCCTCTCTGTCTCCCAACGTCCACATGACCCTGACCTCTGTCCACTCTGTGGATGAAGAAATCGATCCCCGAAACGTGTACGGGCCCTTACGTGATGCAACGGACCTGATGGACCATCAGCCCATCGGGGGAGAACCGGCCTACGCGGACCTGGGTCCTTATCAGTATCCAAATACTGAAACTGGACTTTCCGTGGGCCCGGGGGCATGCATCGACTCTAACGACCAGGGGGTAGAGGAATATGTCCTCTGGGACAGAAAGCGGGCTGAGACAGGTGGCGTCTTGGACGGGAGATGCTGAACTATCGACAGTGACGGGTGCTGGCGTGGCTCGCATGTGACTCTGGACATTGACTTTTCTGCTCTAGGAGAGAGGAGAAAAGAAAAAATACAAAAACAAAGAGGTTGTGGGGGTATTTTGTGTTTTCTGATATGTTCAACATTTTGTATTCTGTACTTTTATGATATCTTTGAGAGGTGGATTTTGTTTTTGGGGATGGGGAGTGTTTTACTTTTTAGCGTTGCTTTTTCTTCTTTTAAACTATGTTTTCAGATAGGATTCATTTTCTTTTTCCTGTCTTTATTTCAATGATATAATTTCATGTGTTGTGTTTCAATATGATTCAGATTCCCATTGTTTTTCTGGGAATACCTGCTTTTGTGCATTTTTGATGATACAGAAGTTATGATGGACCTCTACTGTGAGAGTATGAGATGTTCTATTTTTCGTGTATCTGGTGCCATTCGAGAGAGGGTGTTAGGAGATGTGGCGAATTAGCCCAGATCGCAAAGAAAATGGTTGATCTTCCGTTCACTGAGATAGACATTGTCAAAGGTTTTAGCCTCAATTAATCCTGGTAGCTACCTTTTGTGTGATACAAGAACGGAGGTAAAGACAAGTCACGATTCGCAAGAGAGGGTGTTGAACACGGTGGAGATTTTGCGAAGTCGTGATGTCTCTACCAGCAAAACCGTTGTTTAAATCAGGCATATGACTCTGAGGCTCTGAGGCGGTTGTCCAAAACCCCTGTGATGTGTACGGGTGGGCGCACACTCATTCACACACACACACACACACCCTCACCCCCCCCCCCCCCCCCCCCCCAGGCGTGCTTCTTGGCTCAGGGGAAGTCCAAGAGTTGAGTCAGCAAAATTACACACAGAACAAAGATGGCGGCTTGGGATTCCCCGGGAGATGAAGGAGGGGGGGGGGGGGCAGCCATCGCACCCCCGTGAAGTCCGGGAGGCCGGAGGCGGTGTGAGGCATGAGAATATAGGTCATTAGTCTAGAGAAGACAGAAGGGAAATTCCCAGACAAAGTGAAAAAGACGGAGTCAGCGGTTTCAGGGAGAACCTATGAGGCGGTCAGATCAGTAAGAGTAGCCTCGGGGGACATATAAATAAACTTAGCCTTGACAGTGGCGTCGATGAGACTGCTGAGGGGTTCATATGGACCACGAAGGCAGACCTGGCTTTCAAAGATTACGCTGAAGTAAGGGTTTTTGTGTCATCAATCAAGTGATGTGAAGGGTAGGAATCCGTTTGAAGTCAGACATCTGAAGCCCGTATTAGTATAAATACCAGCAGTTTTGAAACAGCAGGACACACTTGGAGCAGGAGCTTGAAGACGCTTTTGGAGAAGGAGTTGGAAGGAGTCTCGAACGCCGTGCAGCCTCCTGCCTGCACGGGGTGAAACTTTAACTTTTTACAGCATCTCCGGACTTTGAGAGTCGGAGGTTTTTAAGAAAACTTAGAAGGTTTTTTTAAGTCTAGTCAGGAGAGAAGGCTCACTCTGTCCAGTCCTGCGCTGGGTGAATCATTAACTTTTTCCTCCGTAAGCTACACAGCCAGCCCGTCTGCTGGCTGAGTCAGCTTTTTACAGATCCTTTGTCTGTAAACTACTCTGAAGGGGTTTTTGAATACTTAGGTGATTTTTTCTTATATTTTTCAGTTAACGATTTTCCTCTGCATTTTGGACCAAGAGACTATACTTTGATTTAAATGCAAATAAATAAATAACGAATTAGTTTCTTCGACCAAGTCCTTTTCTTCATATTTTCTTGAGAAGCCAGCCCTGGAGGGGGGTCACACCTCAGATGATCCCCTTCATCCCCTGAGGTAAGTTGTGTTTGATCCAGCTCGGTACATTACTGATGGCATTCTTGAAATGCCCAAACCACACTGATACTTATTCTAATAAAAAAAATAAAAAAAATAAATAATTATTAGTTTTTCAATTTTTTTATTATCGGATTAAAAAATCGTGAGGGGTCACCCCCCAGATATCACGTAACATTCCAAAGTAACTAAAAAAGTAACTTTTTTTCCAAAGTAACTAAAAAAGTTACTTTTTTTCCAAAGTAACTAAAAAAGTAACTTTTTTAACACATTAACTAATAAAGTAACTTTGAGAATATAGTAACTAAAAAAGAAACTTTTTTTCCAAAGTAACTAAAAAAGTAACTTTTTTTCCAAAGTAACTAAAAAAGTATTTTTTTTTCCAAAGTAACTAAAAAAGTAACTTTTTTTCCAAAGTAACTAAAAAAGTAACTTTTTTTCCAAAGTAACTAAAAAAGTAACTTTTTTTCCAAAGTAACTAAAAAAGTAACTTTTTTTCCAAAGTAACTAAAAAAGTAACTTTTTTTCCTGTTGAACACGGTGGAGATTTTGCGAAGTCGTGATGTCTCTACCAGCAAAACCGTTGTTTAAATCAGGCATATGACTCTGAGGCTCTGAGGCGGTTGTCCAAAACCCCTGTGATGTGTACGGGTGGGCGCACACTCATTCACACACACACACACACACCCTCACCCCCCCCCCCCCCCCCAGGCGTGCTTCTTGGCTCAGGGGAAGTCCAAGAGTTGAGTCAGCAAAATTACACACAGAACAAAGATGGCGGCTTGGGATTCCCCGGGAGATGAAGGAGGGGGGGGGGGGGGCAGCCATCGCACCCCCGTGAAGTCCGGGAGGCCGGAGGCGGTGTGAGGCATGAGAATATAGGTCATTAGTCTAGAGAAGACAGAAGGGAAATTCCCAGACAAAGTGAAAAAGACGGAGTCAGCGGTTTCAGGGAGAACCTATGAGGCGGTCAGATCAGTAAGAGTAGCCTCGGGGGACATATAAATAAACTTAGCCTTGACAGTGGCGTCGATGAGACTGCTGAGGGGTTCATATGGACCACGAAGGCAGACCTGGCTTTCAAAGATTACGCTGAAGTAAGGGTTTTTGTGTCATCAATCAAGTGATGTGAAGGGTAGGAATCCGTTTGAAGTCAGACATCTGAAGCCCGTATTAGTATAAATACCAGCAGTTTTGAAACAGCAGGACACACTTGGAGCAGGAGCTTGAAGACGCTTTTGGAGAAGGAGTTGGAAGGAGTCTCGAACCCCGTGCGGCCTCCTGCCTGCACGGGGTGAAACTTTAACTTTTTACAGCATCTCCGGACTTTGAGAGTCGGAGGTTTTTAAGAAAACTTAGAAGGTTTTTTGAAGTCTAGTCAGGAGAGAAGGCTCACTCTGTCCAGTCCTGCGCTGGGTGAATCATTAACTTTTTCCTCCGTAAGCTACACAGCCAGCCCGTCTGCTGGCTGAGTCAGCTTTTTACAGATCCTTTGTCTGTAAACTACTCTGAAGGGGTTTTTGAATACTTAGGTGATTTTTTCTTATATTTTTCAGTTAACGATTTTCCTCTGCATTTTGGACCAAGAGACTATACTTTGATTTAAATGCAAATAAATAAATAACGAATTAGTTTCTTCGACCAAGTCCTTTTCTTCATATTTTCTTGAGAAGCCAGCCCTGGAGGGGGGTCACACCTCAGATGATCCCCTTCATCCCCTGAGGTAAGTTGTGTTTGATCCAGCTCGGTACATTACTGATGGCATTCTTGAAATGCCCAAACCACACTGATACTTATTCTAATAATAAAAAAATAAAAAAATTAATAATTATTAGTTTTTCAATTTTTTTATTATCGGATTAAAAAATCGTGAGGGGTCACCCCCCAGATATCACGTAACATGGCGCCCGAATAGGGACCCGTGAGGGATTAGATCCTAGAAACACTAGAACGTGTAATATAGGTAGAACAGCGGTTCCCTCTCGGGTTAAAGTACACGGATCCTCCCGAGGATAAAAGAACAGTGATGCAACCTTCCCTACCAATTGTTGTTCGTAATAATATCACTGTTATATTATCGCATGCCTAGGGTGGGGTAGTATTACAGTGTTGATTTTAGTTAATATTTATTGCTGCAAAATTTAAAAAGCCCCCCTCCTTGCTCCGAGCAGAGGGAGCAGGCAAAGGAGGGGCGGCCCCCTCCTTTTTGTTCAGAGCAGAGGGAGCAGGCAAAGGAGGGGCGGCCCCCTCCTTTTTGCTCCTAGCAGAGGGAGCAGGCAGGGGAGGGGAGGCAGCTCCCCCCCCCCCCCCCCCCTCTTTGTTCAGCGGTTAAGTTCCAGCGAAAATCTAACGGAAGTACTCGGTCCTTCGTCCTCAGCTGTGGCTGCTCTGGTCGCTGCCTCTGGTTGACGTGGGCGGGCTCTTGTGAACTCATGACAATGTCACAGGTGACAGCTATTTTGGAAGGTGTCTTGACTGCAAAGAAAGAAAAAAGCAGAGACTCGAGAGAGATTAGGCCCTAAAACACGAGAATGTGTAACATAGGGGATCAGATTTTCTCTCTCGCGTTAAAATCGTAATAATATCACTGTTATATTATTGCATGGCTGGATACCTGAGAGGCCTTAGGCCCTAAAACACTAAAGGTGTAAAATAGGGGATCAGATTGTGTGTCTCTCAGGTTAAAGTCAAAAACGCTCCCTCCTTGTTCAGAGGAGAGGGAGCGATCAGGGGAGGAGGGGCAGCCCCTCCTTCCCTTGCTTTCAAGGCAGCTCAGAATGAGCTAGAATAAGAGAAAAAAGCAAACCGCTCGCCCACACAAGCAGACTAAATGGCCCAAGCCAGTCCGAAAATGGCTGAACCTTCCCTTATCTTTCCTTCAGGGTGGAGAGGGAATGATGCACTCACTGAGGTCCTGCTTGAACAAACCTCTCAAATAGGGACCAATATGCATGAGGGATTACGAAATGAGGGACACGACAAGGTCAATAGGTTTTTTTTAAACAAAATCTAGTTCCTCTTCCTAACCTTAGAACACATCCAACACAAAGTGAGGTCACGGGTCAACAGTGAACGATGGTTGATGGCTTCAAGACAGCTACACCAGGAAAAAAGGAAAAAGGCAAGCCAGTATCCCAGCAAGCATGAGCCTCACGTTGACTTCTGTGACCTCACACTTTACATTCCACAAGCCGTCTGGATCCTCAACGCCTCAGGGGACATGATTTTGCCTAGAATGAGCCTGGACAGCCATCTATTGGCATTCAGGGGAACTCCAAAATCACCGTTTCTCTAAATATAGTTAGGGTCTTTAATCCTTTAAAAGTATATCATTTTTTGTTTGTTACTTTACCAGTTCAATTCTTATCAGCCGTATATTTTACACGAGCTTCTCTGATTTTTCAGTTTCTCCTGTGAGGACATTTTGTTCATTTCTTATTTTATATTTTTTACGATCTTATCCTTTATATTAAGTAGGGATTATATACACATCGTTTGAGTGTTTTATGCAGTTGTTACGGACTGAGCATTTATTTTTAGTTTTAAAACTTTTTCAAACTTTTAAGTTGAATATTCTAGTTAAGGAAGGAGAGAGCCTTTTCAGATTTTTATGTTTTGATTTCTACACGATTTCTACCCTGGTCATTATGTGAAAATGAATCTTGGACCAGATGACTGGCCCAGCCCAACGATCTATGATCCTGATCTGTGCTTTCATATGGCATACAGAAGGGCGAGGGCAACAGCAGCTAACAATATCCTTCACGATTGTATAAAACTTAATCGGCTGCGAGATAGCACGCTTCAGTCTAGAAAGGACAGGTTGAAATAGGTAGTCATTTAAGGTTTTCTCTTTCTTTGATACTTTACTGCTATTTTTGTTGAATACTTTTATCCTCATCCCCTGGATATATTGGGTTTAACCTCTCATCCCTGAGGTCTCCAGGTTAACCACACCGAATCTCCAAGATCGGGGCAGGTCCAGTTGGACCGGCGGGTTGTACCACTGTCGGACTCGCCAGAATCACCCACTGCTATCTCTCCCTCTCTGTCTCCCAACGTCCACATGACCCTGACCTCTGTCCACTCTGTGGACGAAGAAATCGATCCCCGAAACGTGTACGGGCCCTTACGTGATGCAACGGACCTGATGGACCATCAGCCCATCGGGGGAGAACCGGCCTACGCGGACCTGGGTCCTTATCAGTATCCAAATACTGAAACTGGACTTTCCGTGGGCCCGGGGGCATGCATCGACTCTAACGACCAGGGGGTAGAGGAATATGTCCTCTGGGACAGAAAGCGGGCTGAGACAGGTGGCGTCTTGGACGGGAGATGCTGAACTATCGACAGTGACGGGTGCTGGCGTGGCTCGCATGTGACTCTGGACATTGACTTTTCTGCTCTAGGAGAGAGGAGAAAAGAAAAAATACAAAAACAAAGAGGTTGTGGGGGTATTTTGTGTTTTCTGATATGTTCAACATTTTGTATTCTGTACTTTTATGATATCTTTGAGAGGTGGATTTTGTTTTTGGGGATGGGGAGTGTTTTACTTTTTAGCGTTGCTTTTTCTTCTTTTAAACTATGTTTTCAGATAGGATTCATTTTCTTTTTCCTGTCTTTATTTCAATGATATAATTTCATGTGTTGTGTTTCAATATGATTCAGATTCCCATTGTTTTTCTGGGAATACCTGCTTTTGTGCATTTTTGATGATACAGAAGTTATGATGGACCTCTACTGTGAGAGTATGAGATGTTCTATTTTTCGTGTATCTGGTGCCATTCGAGAGAGGGTGTTAGGAGATGTGGCGAATTAGCCCAGATCGCAAAGAAAATGGTTGATCTTCCGTTCACTGAGATAGACATTGTCAAAGGTTTTAGCCTCAATTAATCCTGGTAGCTACCTTTTGTGTGATACAAGAACGGAGGTAAAGACAAGTCACGATTCGCAAGAGAGGGTGTTGAACACGGTGGAGATTTTGCGAAGTCGTGATGTCTCTACCAGCAAAACCGTTGTTTAAATCAGGCATATGACTCTGAGGCTCTGAGGCGGTTGTCCAAAACCCCTGTGATGTGTACGGGTGGGCGCACACTCATTCACACACACACACACACACCCTCACCCCCCCCCCCCCCCCCCCAGGCGTGCTTCTTGGCTCAGGGGAAGTCCAAGAGTTGAGTCAGCAAAATTACACACAGAACAAAGATGGCGGCTTGGGATTCCCCGGGAGATGAAGGAGGGGGGGGGGGGGCAGCCATCGCACCCCCGTGAAGTCCGGGAGGCCGGAGGCGGTGTGAGGCATGAGAATATAGGTCATTAGTCTAGAGAAGACAGAAGGGAAATTCCCAGACAAAGTGAAAAAGACGGAGTCAGCGGTTTCAGGGAGAACCTATGAGGCGGTCAGATCAGTAAGAGTAGCCTCGGGGGACATATAAATAAACTTAGCCTTGACAGTGGCGTCGATGAGACTGCTGAGGGGTTCATATGGACCACGAAGGCAGACCTGGCTTTCAAAGATTACGCTGAAGTAAGGGTTTTTGTGTCATCAATCAAGTGATGTGAAGGGTAGGAATCCGTTTGAAGTCAGACATCTGAAGCCCGTATTAGTATAAATACCAGCAGTTTTGAAACAGCAGGACACACTTGGAGCAGGAGCTTGAAGACGCTTTTGGAGAAGGAGTTGGAAGGAGTCTCGAACGCCGTGCGGCCTCCTGCCTGCACGGGGTGAAACTTTAACTTTTTACAGCATCTCCGGACTTTGAGAGTCGGAGGTTTTTAAGAAAACTTAGAAGGTTTTTTGAAGTCTAGTCAGGAGAGAAGGCTCACTCTGGCCAGTCCTGCGCTGGGTGAATCATTAACTTTTTCCTCCGTAAGCTACACAGCCAGCCCGTCTGCTGGCTGAGTCAGCTTTTTACAGATCCTTTGTCTGTAAACTACTCTGAAGGGGTTTTTGAATACTTAGGTGATTTTTTCTTATATTTTTCAGTTAACGATTTTCCTCTGCATTTTGGACCAAGAGACTATACTTTGATTTAAATGCAAATAAATAAATAACGAATTAGTTTCTTCGACCAAGTCCTTTTCTTCATATTTTCTTGAGAAGCCAGCCCTGGAGGGGGGTCACACCTCAGATGATCCCCTTCATCCCCTGAGGTAAGTTGTGTTTGATCCAGCTCGGTACATTACTGATGGCATTCTTGAAATGCCCAAACCACACTGATACTTATTCTAATAAAAAAAATAAAAATAAAAAATAATTATTAGTTTTTCAATTTTTTTATTATCGGATTAAAAAATCGTGAGGGGTCACCCCCCAGATATCACGTAACATTCCAAAGTAACTAAAAAAGTAACTTTTTTTCCAAAGTAACTAAAAAAGTTACTTTTTTTACAAAGTAACTAAAAAAGTAACTTTTTTAACACATTAACTAATAAAGTAACTTTGAGAATATAGTAACTAAAAAAGAAACTTTTTTTCCAAAGTAACTAAAAAAGTAACTTTTTTTCCAAAGTAACTAAAAAAGTATTTTTTTTTCCAAAGTAACTAAAAAAGTAACTTTTTTTCCAAAGTAACTAAAAAAGTAACTTTTTTTCCAAAGTAACTAAAAAAGTAACTTTTTTTCCAAAGTAACTAAAAAAGTAACTTTTTTTCCAAAGTAACTAAAAAAGTAACTTTTTTTCCAAAGTAACTAAAAAAGTAACTTTTTTTCCAAAGTAACTAAAAAAGTAACTTTTTTTCCAAAGTAACTAAAAAAGTAACTTTTTTTCCAAAGTAACTAAAAAAGTATTTTTTTTCCCAAAGTAACTAAAAAAGTAACTTTTTTTACAAAGTAACTAAAAAAGTAACTTTTTTTTACAAAGTAACTAAAAAAGTAACTTTTTTTACAAAGTAACTAAAAAAGTAACTTTTTTTTACAAAGTAACTAAAAAAGTAACTTTTTTTACAAAGTAACTAAAAAAGTAACTTTTTTTACAAAGTAACTAAACAAGTAACTTTTTTTTACAAAGTAACTAAAAAAGTAACTTGTTTTACAAAGTAACTAAAAAAGTTACTTTTTTTCCAAAGTAACTAAAAAAGTTACTTTTTTTCCAAAGTAACTAAAAAAGTTACTTTTTTTCCAAAGTAACTAAAAAAGTAACTTTTTTTACAAAGTAACTAAAAAAGTAATTTTTTTTACAATAACTAAAAAAGTAATTTTTTTACAAAGTAACTAAAAAAGTAACTTTTTTTACAAAGTAACTAAAAAAGTAATTTTTTTTACAATAACTAAAAAAGTAATTTTTTTTCCAAAGTAACTAAAAAAGTAATTTTTTTTCCAAAGTAACTAAAAAAGTAATTTTTTTTCCAAAGTAACTAAAAAAGTAACTTTTTTTCCAAAGTAACTAAAAAAGTTACTTTTTTTACAAAGTAACTAAAAAAGTAACTTTTTTAACACATTAACTAATAAAGTAACTTTGAGAATATAGTAACTAAAAAAGAAACTTTTTTTCCAAAGTAACTAAAAAAGTAACTTTTTTTCCAAAGTAACTAAAAAAGTATTTTTTTTTCCAAAGTAACTAAAAAAGTAACTTTTTTTCCAAAGTAACTAAAAAAGTAACTTTTTTTCCAAAGTAACTAAAAAAGTAACTTTTTTTCCAAAGTAACTAAAAAAGTAACTTTTTTTCCAAAGTAACTAAAAAAGTAACTTTTTTTCCAAAGTAACTAAAAAAGTAACTTTTTTTCCAAAGTAACTAAAAAAGTAACTTTTTTTCCAAAGTAACTAAAAAAGTAACTTTTTTTCCAAAGTAACTAAAAAAGTATTTTTTTTCCCAAAGTAACTAAAAAAGTAACTTTTTTTACAAAGTAACTAAAAAAGTAACTTTTTTTACAAAGTAACTAAAAAAGTAACTTTTTTTACAAAGTAACTAAAAAAGTAACTTTTTTTTACAAAGTAACTAAAAAAGTAACTTTTTTTACAAAGTAACTAAAAAAGTAACTTTTTTTACAAAGTAACTAAACAAGTAACTTTTTTTTACAAAGTAACTAAAAAAGTAACTTGTTTTACAAAGTAACTAAAAAAGTTACTTTTTTTCCAAAGTAACTAAAAAAGTTACTTTTTTTCCAAAGTAACTAAAAAAGTTACTTTTTTTCCAAAGTAACTAAAAAAGTAACTTTTTTTACAAAGTAACTAAAAAAGTAATTTTTTTTACAATAACTAAAAAAGTAATTTTTTTTACAAAGTAACTAAAAAAGTAACTTTTTTTACAAAGTAACTAAAAAAGTAATTTTTTTTACAATAACTAAAAAAGTAATTTTTTTTCCAAAGTAACTAAAAAAGTAATTTTTTTTCCAAAGTAACTAAAAAAGTAATTTTTTTTCCAAAGTAACTAAAAAAGTAACTTTTTTTCCAAAGTAACTAAAAAAGTAATTTTTTTTCCAAAGTAACTAAAAAAGTAACTTTTTTTTACAAAGTAACTAAAAAAGTAACTTTTTTTCCAAAGTAACTAAAAAAATAACTTTTATTCCAAAGTAACTAAAAAAGTAACTTTTTTTCCAAAGTAACTAAAAAAGTAACTTTTTTTCCAAAGTAACTAAAAAAGTAACTTTTTTTCCAAAGTAACTAAAAAAATAACTTTTTTCCCAAAGTAACTAAAAAAGTAACTTTTTTCCCAAAGTAACTAAAAAAGTAACTTTTTTTCCAAAGTAACTAAAAAAATAACTTTTATTCCAAAGTAACTAAAAAAGTATTTTTTTTTCCAAAGTAACTAAAAAAGTAACTTTTTTTCCAAAGTAACTAAAAAAGTAACTTTTTTTCCAAAGTAACTAAAAAAGTTACTTTTTTTCCAAAGTAACTAAAAAAGTTACTTTTTTTCCAAAGTAACTAAAAAAGTTACTTTTTTTCCAAAGTAACTAAAAAAGTTACTTTTTTAACACATTAACTAATAAAGTAACTTTGAGAATATAGTAACTAAAAAAGAAACTTTGAGAATATAGTAACTAAAAAAGTAACTGAGAATATAGTAACTAAAAAAGTAACTTTTTTTTACAAAGTAACTAAAAAAGTAACTTTTTTTCCAAAGTAACTAAAAAAGTTACTTTTTTTCCAAAGTAACTGAAAAAGTTACTTTTTTTCCAAAGTAACTAAAAAAGTTACTTTTTTTCCAAAGTAACTAAAAAAGTAACTTTTTTTCCAAAGTAACTAAAAAAGTATTTTTTTTCCCAAAGTAACTAAAAAAGTAACTTTTTTTCCAAAGTAACTAAAAAAAGTAACTTTTTTTCCAAAGTAACTAAAAAAGTAACTTTTTTTCCAAAGTAACTAAAAAAGTAACTTTTTTTCCAAAGTAACTAAAAAAGTAACTTTTTTTCCAAAGTAACTAAAAAAGTAACTTTTTTTCCAAAGTAACTAAAAAAGTTACTTTTTTAACACATTAACTAATAAAGTAACTTTGAGAATATAGTAACTAAAAAAGAAACTTTGAGAATATAGTAACTAAAAAAGTAACTGAGAATATAGTAACTAAAAAAGTAACTTTTTTTTCCAAAGTAACTAAAAAAGTAACTTTTTTTCCAAAGTAACTAAAAAAGTAACTTTTTTTCCAAAGTAACTAAAAAAGTAACTTTTTTTCCAAAGTAACTAAAAAAGTAACTTTTTTTCCAAAGTAACTAAAAAGGTAACTTTTTTTCCAAAGTAACTAAAAAAGTAACTTTTTTTCCAAAGTAACTAAAAAAGTTACTTTTTTCCAAAGTAACTAAAAAAGTAACTTTTTTTCCAAAGTAACTAAAAAAGTAACTTTTTTTCCAAAGTAACTAAAAAAGTAACTTTTTTTCCAAAGTAACTAAAAAAGTAACTTTTTTAACACATTAACTAATAAAGTAACTTTGAGAATATAGTAACTAAAAAAGAAACTTTTTTTACAAAGTAACTAAAAAAGAAACTTTTTTTACAAAGTAACTAAAAAAGTAACTTTTTTTCCAAAGTAACTAAAAAAGTAACTTTTTTTCCAAAGTAACTAAAAAAGTAACTTTTTTTCCAAAGTAACTAAAAAAGTAACTTTTTTTTCAAAGTAACTAAAAAAGTAACTTTTTTTCCAAAGTAACTAAAAAAGTAACTTTTTTTTACAAAGTAACTAAAAAAGTAACTTTTTTTACAAAGTAACTAAAAAAGTAACTTTTTTTACAAAGTAACTAAAAAAGTAACTTTTTTTACAAAGTAACTAAAAAAGTAACTTTTTTTTACAAAGTAACTAAAAAAGTAACTTTTTTTACAAAGTAACTAAAAAAGTAACTTTTTTAACACATTAACTAATAAAGTAACTTTGAGAATATAGTAACTAAAAAAGTAACTTTGAGAATATAGTAACTAAAAAAGTAACTGAGAATATAGTAACTAAAAAAGTAACTGAGAATATAGTAACTAAAAAAGTAACTTTTTTTCCAAAGTAACTAAAAAAATAACTTTTTTTCCAAAGTAACTAAAAAAGTAACTTTTTTTCCAAAGCAACTAAAAAAGTTACTTTTTTTCCAAAGTAACTAAAAAAGTTACTTTTTTTCCAAAGTAACTAAAAAAGTAACTTTTTTTCCAAAGTAACTAAAAAAGTAACTTTTTTAACACATTAACTAATAAAGTAACTTTGAGAATATAGTAACTAAAAAAGAAACTTTTTTTCCAAAGTAACTAAAAAAGTAACTTTTTTTCCAAAGTAACTAAAAAAGTATTTTTTTTCCAAAGTAACTAAAAAAGTAACTTTTTTTCCAAAGTAACTAAAAAAGTAACTTTTTTTCCAAAGTAACTAAAAAAGTAACTTTTTTTCAAAGTAACTAAAAAAGTAACTTTTTTTCCAAAGTAACTAAAAAAGTAACTTTTTTTTACAAAGTAACTAAAAAAGTAACTTTTTTTACAAAGTAACTAAAAAAGTAACTTTTTTTACAAAGTAACTAAAAAAGTAACTTTTTTTACAAAGTAACTAAAAAAGTAACTTTTTTTTACAAAGTAACTAAAAAAGTAACTTTTTTTACAAAGTAACTAAAAAAGTAACTTTTTTTACAAAGTAACTAAAAAAGTAACTTTTTTTACAAAGTAACTAAACAAGTAACTTTTTTTTACAAAGTAACTAAAAAAGTAACTTGTTTTACAAAGTAACTAAAAAAGTAACTTTTTTAACACATTAACTAATAAAGTAACTTTGAGAATATAGTAACTAAAAAAGTAACTTTGAGAATATAGTAACTAAAAAAGTAACTGAGAATATAGTAACTAAAAAAGTAACTTTTTTTCCAAAGTAACTAAAAAAATAACTTGTATTCCAAAGTAACTAAAAAAGTAACTTTTTTTCCAAAGTAACTAAAAAAGTAACTTTTTTTCCAAAGTAACTAAAAAAGTAACTTTTTTTCCAAAGTAACGAAAAAAATAACTTTTTTTCCAAAGTAACTAAAAAAGTAACTTTTTTTCCAAAGTAACTAAAAAAGTAACTTTTTTTCCAAAGCAACTAAAAAAGTTACTTTTTTTCCAAAGTAACTAAAAAAGTTACTTTTTTTCCAAAGTAACTAAAAAAGTTACTTTTTTTACAAAGTAACTAAAAAAGTAACTTTTTTAACACATTAACTAATAAAGTAACTTTGAGAATATAGTAACTAAAAAAGAAACTTTTTTTCCAAAGTAACTAAAAAAGTAACTTTTTTTCCAAAGTAACTAAAAAAGTATTTTTTTTTCCAAAGTAACTAAAAAAGTAACTTTTTTTCCAAAGTAACTAAAAAAGTAACTTTTTTTCCAAAGTAACTAAAAAAGTAACTTTTTTTCCAAAGTAACTAAAAAAGTAACTTTTTTTCCAAAGTAACTAAAAAAGTAACTTTTTTTCCAAAGTAACTAAAAAAGTAACTTTTTTTCCAAAGTAACTAAAAAAGTAACTTTTTTTCCAAAGTAACTAAAAAAGTAACTTTTTTTCCAAAGTAACTAAAAAAGTATTTTTTTTCCCAAAGTAACTAAAAAAGTAACTTTTTTTACAAAGTAACTAAAAAAGTAACTTTTTTTTACAAAGTAACTAAAAAAGTAACTTTTTTTACAAAGTAACTAAAAAAGTAACTTTTTTTTACAAAGTAACTAAAAAAGTAACTTTTTTTACAAAGTAACTAAAAAAGTAACTTTTTTTACAAAGTAACTAAACAAGTAACTTTTTTTTACAAAGTAACTAAAAAAGTAACTTGTTTTACAAAGTAACTAAAAAAGTTACTTTTTTTCCAAAGTAACTAAAAAAGTTACTTTTTTTCCAAAGTAACTAAAAAAGTTACTTTTTTTCCAAAGTAACTAAAAAAGTAACTTTTTTTACAAAGTAACTAAAAAAGTAATTTTTTTTACAATAACTAAAAAAGTAATTTTTTTACAAAGTAACTAAAAAAGTAACTTTTTTTACAAAGTAACTAAAAAAGTAATTTTTTTTACAATAACTAAAAAAGTAATTTTTTTTCCAAAGTAACTAAAAAAGTAATTTTTTTTCCAAAGTAACTAAAAAAGTAATTTTTTTTCCAAAGTAACTAAAAAAGTAACTTTTTTTCCAAAGTAACTAAAAAAGTTACTTTTTTTACAAAGTAACTAAAAAAGTAACTTTTTTAACACATTAACTAATAAAGTAACTTTGAGAATATAGTAACTAAAAAAGAAACTTTTTTTCCAAAGTAACTAAAAAAGTAACTTTTTTTCCAAAGTAACTAAAAAAGTATTTTTTTTTCCAAAGTAACTAAAAAAGTAACTTTTTTTCCAAAGTAACTAAAAAAGTAACTTTTTTTCCAAAGTAACTAAAAAAGTAACTTTTTTTCCAAAGTAACTAAAAAAGTAACTTTTTTTCCAAAGTAACTAAAAAAGTAACTTTTTTTCCAAAGTAACTAAAAAAGTAACTTTTTTTCCAAAGTAACTAAAAAAGTAACTTTTTTTCCAAAGTAACTAAAAAAGTAACTTTTTTTCCAAAGTAACTAAAAAAGTATTTTTTTTCCCAAAGTAACTAAAAAAGTAACTTTTTTTACAAAGTAACTAAAAAAGTAACTTTTTTTACAAAGTAACTAAAAAAGTAACTTTTTTTACAAAGTAACTAAAAAAGTAACTTTTTTTTACAAAGTAACTAAAAAAGTAACTTTTTTTACAAAGTAACTAAAAAAGTAACTTTTTTTACAAAGTAACTAAACAAGTAACTTTTTTTTACAAAGTAACTAAAAAAGTAACTTGTTTTACAAAGTAACTAAAAAAGTTACTTTTTTTCCAAAGTAACTAAAAAAGTTACTTTTTTTCCAAAGTAACTAAAAAAGTTACTTTTTTTCCAAAGTAACTAAAAAAGTAACTTTTTTTACAAAGTAACTAAAAAAGTAATTTTTTTTACAATAACTAAAAAAGTAATTTTTTTTACAAAGTAACTAAAAAAGTAACTTTTTTTACAAAGTAACTAAAAAAGTAATTTTTTTTACAATAACTAAAAAAGTAATTTTTTTTCCAAAGTAACTAAAAAAGTAATTTTTTTTCCAAAGTAACTAAAAAAGTAATTTTTTTTCCAAAGTAACTAAAAAAGTAACTTTTTTTCCAAAGTAACTAAAAAAGTAATTTTTTTTCCAAAGTAACTAAAAAAGTAACTTTTTTTTACAAAGTAACTAAAAAAGTAACTTTTTTTCCAAAGTAACTAAAAAAATAACTTTTATTCCAAAGTAACTAAAAAAGTAACTTTTTTTCCAAAGTAACTAAAAAAGTAACTTTTTTTCCAAAGTAACTAAAAAAGTAACTTTTTTTCCAAAGTAACTAAAAAAATAACTTTTTTCCCAAAGTAACTAAAAAAGTAACTTTTTTCCCAAAGTAACTAAAAAAGTAACTTTTTTTCCAAAGTAACTAAAAAAATAACTTTTATTCCAAAGTAACTAAAAAAGTATTTTTTTTTCCAAAGTAACTAAAAAAGTAACTTTTTTTCCAAAGTAACTAAAAAAGTAACTTTTTTTCCAAAGTAACTAAAAAAGTTACTTTTTTTCCAAAGTAACTAAAAAAGTTACTTTTTTTCCAAAGTAACTAAAAAAGTTACTTTTTTTCCAAAGTAACTAAAAAAGTTACTTTTTTAACACATTAACTAATAAAGTAACTTTGAGAATATAGTAACTAAAAAAGAAACTTTGAGAATATAGTAACTAAAAAAGTAACTGAGAATATAGTAACTAAAAAAGTAACTTTTTTTTACAAAGTAACTAAAAAAGTAACTTTTTTTCCAAAGTAACTAAAAAAGTTACTTTTTTTCCAAAGTAACTGAAAAAGTTACTTTTTTTCCAAAGTAACTAAAAAAGTAACTTTTTTTCCAAAGTAACTAAAAAAGTAACTTTTTTTCCAAAGTAACTAAAAAAGTATTTTTTTTCCCAAAGTAACTAAAAAAGTAACTTTTTTTCCAAAGTAACTAAAAAAAGTAACTTTTTTTCCAAAGTAACTAAAAAAGTAACTTTTTTTCCAAAGTAACTAAAAAAGTAACTTTTTTTCCAAAGTAACTAAAAAAGTAACTTTTTTTCCAAAGTAACTAAAAAAGTAACTTTTTTTCCAAAGTAACTAAAAAAGTTACTTTTTTAACACATTAACTAATAAAGTAACTTTGAGAATATAGTAACTAAAAAAGAAACTTTGAGAATATAGTAACTAAAAAAGTAACTGAGAATATAGTAACTAAAAAAGTAACTTTTTTTTCCAAAGTAACTAAAAAAGTAACTTTTTTTCCAAAGTAACTAAAAAAGTAACTTTTTTTCCAAAGTAACTAAAAAAGTAACTTTTTTTCCAAAGTAACTAAAAAAGTAACTTTTTTTCCAAAGTAACTAAAAAGGTAACTTTTTTTCCAAAGTAACTAAAAAAGTAACTTTTTTTCCAAAGTAACTAAAAAAGTTACTTTTTTCCAAAGTAACTAAAAAAGTAACTTTTTTTCCAAAGTAACTAAAAAAGTAACTTTTTTTCCAAAGTAACTAAAAAAGTAACTTTTTTTCCAAAGTAACTAAAAAAGTAACTTTTTTAACACATTAACTAATAAAGTAACTTTGAGAATATAGTAACTAAAAAAGAAACTTTTTTTACAAAGTAACTAAAAAAGAAACTTTTTTTACAAAGTAACTAAAAAAGTAACTTTTTTTCCAAAGTAACTAAAAAAGTAACTTTTTTTCCAAAGTAACTAAAAAAGTAACTTTTTTTCCAAAGTAACTAAAAAAGTAACTTTTTTTTCAAAGTAACTAAAAAAGTAACTTTTTTTCCAAAGTAACTAAAAAAGTAACTTTTTTTTACAAAGTAACTAAAAAAGTAACTTTTTTTACAAAGTAACTAAAAAAGTAACTTTTTTTACAAAGTAACTAAAAAAGTAACTTTTTTTACAAAGTAACTAAAAAAGTAACTTTTTTTTACAAAGTAACTAAAAAAGTAACTTTTTTTACAAAGTAACTAAAAAAGTAACTTTTTTAACACATTAACTAATAAAGTAACTTTGAGAATATAGTAACTAAAAAAGTAACTTTGAGAATATAGTAACTAAAAAAGTAACTGAGAATATAGTAACTAAAAAAGTAACTGAGAATATAGTAACTAAAAAAGTAACTTTTTTTCCAAAGTAACTAAAAAAATAACTTTTTTTCCAAAGTAACTAAAAAAGTAACTTTTTTTCCAAAGCAACTAAAAAAGTTACTTTTTTTCCAAAGTAACTAAAAAAGTTACTTTTTTTCCAAAGTAACTAAAAAAGTAACTTTTTTTCCAAAGTAACTAAAAAAGTAACTTTTTTAACACATTAACTAATAAAGTAACTTTGAGAATATAGTAACTAAAAAAGAAACTTTTTTTCCAAAGTAACTAAAAAAGTAACTTTTTTTCCAAAGTAACTAAAAAAGTATTTTTTTTCCAAAGTAACTAAAAAAGTAACTTTTTTTCCAAAGTAACTAAAAAAGTAACTTTTTTTCCAAAGTAACTAAAAAAGTAACTTTTTTTTCAAAGTAACTAAAAAAGTAACTTTTTTTCCAAAGTAACTAAAAAAGTAACTTTTTTTTACAAAGTAACTAAAAAAGTAACTTTTTTTACAAAGTAACTAAAAAAGTAACTTTTTTTACAAAGTAACTAAAAAAGTAACTTTTTTTACAAAGTAACTAAAAAAGTAACTTTTTTTTACAAAGTAACTAAAAAAGTAACTTTTTTTACAAAGTAACTAAAAAAGTAACTTTTTTTACAAAGTAACTAAAAAAGTAACTTTTTTTACAAAGTAACTAAACAAGTAACTTTTTTTTACAAAGTAACTAAAAAAGTAACTTGTTTTACAAAGTAACTAAAAAAGTAACTTTTTTAACACATTAACTAATAAAGTAACTTTGAGAATATAGTAACTAAAAAAGTAACTTTGAGAATATAGTAACTAAAAAAGTAACTGAGAATATAGTAACTAAAAAAGTAACTTTTTTTCCAAAGTAACTAAAAAAATAACTTGTATTCCAAAGTAACTAAAAAAGTAACTTTTTTTCCAAAGTAACTAAAAAAGTAACTTTTTTTCCAAAGTAACTAAAAAAGTAACTTTTTTTCCAAAGTAACGAAAAAAATAACTTTTTTTCCAAAGTAACTAAAAAAGTAACTTTTTTTCCAAAGTAACTAAAAAAGTAACTTTTTTTCCAAAGCAACTAAAAAAGTTACTTTTTTTCCAAAGTAACTAAAAAAGTAACTTTTTTTCCAAAGTAACTAAAAAAGTAACTTTTTTTCCAAAGTAACTAAAAAAGTAACTTTTTTAACACATTAACTAATAAAGTAACTTTGAGAATATAGTAACTAAAAAAGAAACTTTTTTTCCAAAGTAACTAAAAAAGTAACTTTTTTTCCAAAGTAACTAAAAAAGTATTTTTTTTTCCAAAGTAACTAAAAAAGTATTTTTTTTTCCAAAGTAACTAAAAAAGTAACTTTTTTTCCAAAGTAACTAAAAAAGTAACTTTTTTTCCAAAGTAACTAAAAAAGTAACTTTTTTTCCAAAGTAACTAAAAAAGTAACTTTTTTTCCAAAGTAACTAAAAAAGTAACTTTTTTTCCAAAGTAACTAAAAAAGTAACTTTTTTTCCAAAGTAACTAAAAAAGTATTTTTTTTCCCAAAGTAACTAAAAAAGTAACTTTTTTTCCAAAGTAACTAAAAAAGTAACTTTTTTTACAAAGTAACTAAAAAAGTAACTTTTTTTTACAAAGTAACTAAAAAAGTAACTTTTTTTTACAAAGTAACTAAAAAAGTAACTTTTTTTACAAAGTAACTAAAAAAGTAACTTTTTTTACAAAGTAACTAAACAAGTAACTTTTTTTTACAAAGTAACTAAAAAAGTAACTTGTTTTACAAAGTAACTAAAAAAGTTACTTTTTTTCCAAAGTAACTAAAAAAGTTACTTTTTTCCAAAGTAACTAAAAAAGTAACTTTTTTTCCAAAGTAACTAAAAAAGTAACTTTTTTTACAAAGTAACTAAAAAAGTAATTTTTTTTACAATAACTAAAAAAGTAATTTTTTTTACAAAGTAACTAAAAAAGTAACTTTTTTTACAAAGTAACTAAAAAAGTAATTTTTTTTACAATAACTAAAAAAGTAAAAAATTTTACAAAGTAACTAAAAAAGTAACTTTTTTTTCCAAAGTAACTAAAAAAGTATTTTTTTTTACAAAGTAACTAAAAAAGTAACTTTTTTTACAAAGTAACTAAAAAAGTAACTTTTTTTACAAAGTAACTAAAAAAGTAACTTTTTTTCCAAAGTAACTAAAAAAGTAACTTTTTTTCCAAAGTAACTAAAAAAGTTACTTTTTTTCCAAAGTAACTAAAAAAGTAACTTTTTTTCCAAAGTAACTAAAAAAGTAACTTTTTTAACACATTAACTAATAAAGTAACTTTGAGAATATAGTAACTAAAAAAGTAACTTTTTTTCCAAAGTAATTAAAAAAGTAACTTTTTTTCCAAAGTAACTAAAAAAGTAACTTTTTTTTACAAAGTAACTAAAAAAGTAACTTTTTTACAAAGTAACTAAAAAAGTAACTTTTTTTACAAAGTAACTAAACAAGTAACTTTTTTTACAAAGTAACTAAAAAAGTAACTTGTTTTACAAAGTAACTAAAAAAGTTACTTTTTTTCCAAAGTAACTAAAAAAGTAACTTTTTTTACAAAGTAACTAAAAAAGTAATTTTTTTTACAATAACTAAAAAAGTAATTTTTTTTACAAAGTAACTAAAAAAGTAACTTTTTTTACAAAGTAACTAAAAAGTAACTTTTTTTCCAAAGTAACTAAAAAAGTAACTTTTTTTTCCAAAGTAACTAAAAAAGTATTTTTTTTTCCAAAGTAACTAAAAAAGTAACTTTTTTTCCAAAGTAACTAAAAAAGTAACTTTTTTTCCAAAGTAACTAAAAAAGTAACTTTTTTTCCAAAGTAACTAAAAAAGTAACTTTTTTTCCAAAGTAACTAAAAAAGTTACTTTTTTTCCAAAGTAACTAAAAAAGTAACTTTTTTTCCAAAGTAACTAAAAAAGTAACTTTTTTAACACATTAACTAATAAAGTAACTTTGAGAATATAGTAACTAAAAAAGAAACTTTTTTTACAAAGTAACTAAAAAAGTAACTTTTTTTACAAAGTAACTAAAAAAGTAACTTTTTTAACACATTAACTAATAAAGTAACTTTGAGAATATAGTAACTAAAAAAGAAACTTTTTTTACAAAGTAACTAAAAAAGTAACTTTTTTTACAAAGTAACTAAAAAAGTAATTTTTTTTACAATAACTAAAAAAGTAATTTTTTTTACAAAGTAACTAAAAAAGTAACTTTTTTTTACAAAGTAACTAAAAAAGTAATTTTTTTTACAATAACTAAAAAAGTAATTTTTTTTACAAAGTAACTAAAAAAGTAACTTTTTTTACAAAGTAACTAAAAAAGTAACTTGTTTTACAAAGTAACTAAAAAAGTAACTTTTTTTCCAAAGTAACTAAAAAAGTAACTTTTTTTCCAAAGTAACTAAAAAAGTAACTTTTTTTTACAAAGTAACTAAAAAAGTAATTTTTTTTACAATAACTAAAAAAGTAATTTTTTTTACAAAGTAACTAAAAAAGTAACTTTTTTTCCAAAGTAACTAAAAAAGTAACTTTTTTTCCAAAGTAACTAAAAAAGTAACTTTTTTAACACATTAACTAATAAAGTAACTTTGAGAATATAGTAACTAAAAAAGTAACTTTGAGAATATAGTAACTAAAAAAGTAACTGAGAATATAGTAACTAAAAAAGTAACTTTTTTTCCAAAGTAACTAAAAAAATAACTTGTTTTCCAAAGTAACTAAAAAAGTAACTTTTTTTCCAAAGTAACTAAAAAAGTAACTTTTTTTCCAAAGTAACTAAAAAAATAACTTTTTTTCCAAAGTAACTAAAAAAGTAACTTTTTTTCCAAAGTAACTAAAAAAGTAACTTTTTTTCCAAAGTAACTAAAAAAGTTACTTTTTTTCCAAAGTAACTAAAAAAGTAACTTTTTTTCCAAAGTAACTAAAAAAGTTACTTTTTTTCCAAAGTAACTAAAAAAGTAACTTTTTTAACACATTAACTAATAAAGTAACTTTGAGAATATAGTAACTAAAAAATAAACTTTTTTTCCAAAGTAACTAAAAAAGTAACTTTTTTTCCAAAGTAACTAAAAAAGTATTTTTTTTTCCAAAGTAACTAAAAAAGTAACTTTTTTTCCAAAGTAACTAAAAAAGTAACTTTTTTTCCAAAGTAACTAAAAAAGTAACTTTTTTAACACATTAACTAATAAAGTAACTTTGAGAATATAGTAACTAAAAAAGAAACTTTTTTTCAAAAGTAACTAAAAAAGAAACTTTTTTTCCAAAGTAACTAAAAAAGTATTTTTTTTTCCAAAGTAACTAAAAAAGTAACTTTTTTTCCAAAGTAACTAAAAAAGTTACTTTTTTTCCAAAGTAACTAAAAAAGTAACTTTTTTTCCAAAGTAACTAAAAAAGTAACTTTTTTAACACATTAACTAATAAAGTAACTTTGAGAATATAGTAACTAAAAAAGAAACTTTTTTTCCAAAGTAACTAAAAAAGTAACTTTTTTTCCAAAGTAACTAAAAAAGTATTTTTTTTTCCAAAGTAACTAAAAAAGTAACTTTTTTTCCAAAGTAACTAAAAAAGTAACTTTTTTTTCCAAAGTAACTAAAAAAGTAACTTTTTTTCCAAAGTAACTAAAAAAGTAACTTTTTTTCCAAAGTAACTAAAAAAGTAACTTTTTTAACACATTAACTAATAAAGTAACTTTGAGAATATAGTAACTAAAAAAGAAACTTTTTTTCAAAAGTAACTAAAAAAGAAACTTTTTTTCCAAAGTAACTAAAAAAGTATTTTTTTTTCCAAAGTAACTAAAAAAGTAACTTTTTTTCCAAAGTAACTAAAAAAGTTACTTTTTTTCCAAAGTAACTAAAAAAGTAACTTTTTTTCCAAAGTAACTAAAAAAGTAACTTTTTTAACACATTAACTAATAAAGTAACTTTGAGAATATAGTAACTAAAAAAGAAACTTTTTTTCCAAAGTAACTAAAAAAGTAACTTTTTTTCCAAAGTAACTAAAAAAGTATTTTTTTTTCCAAAGTAACTAAAAAAGTAACTTTTTTTCCAAAGTAACTAAAAAAGTAACTTTTTTTTCCAAAGTAACTAAAAAAGTAACTTTTTTTCCAAAGTAACTAAAAAAGTATTTTTTTTCCCAAAGTAACTAAAAAAGTAACTTTTTTTACAAAGTAACTAAAAAAGTAACTTTTTTTACAAAGTAACTAAAAAAGTAACTTTTTTTACAAAGTAACTAAAAAAGTAACTTTTTTTTACAAAGTAACTAAAAAAGTAACTTTTTTTACAAAGTAACTAAAAAAGTAACTTTTTTTTACAAAGTAACTAAACAAGTAACTTTTTTTTACAAAGTAACTAAAAAAGTAACTTGTTTTACAAAGTAACTAAAAAAGTAACTTTTTTTCCAAAGTAACTAAAAAAGTAACTTTTTTTCCAAAGTAACTAAAAAAGTAACTTTTTTTCCAAAGTAACTAAAAAAGTAACTTTTTTTCCAAAGTAACTACAAAAGTATTTTTTTCCCCAAAGTAACTAAAAAAGTAACTTTTTTTCCAAAGTAACTAAAAAAGTAACTTTTTTTACAAAGTAACTAAAAAAGTAACTTTTTTTACAAAGTAACTAAAAAAGTAACTTTTTTTTACAAAGTAACTAAAAAAGTAACTTTTTTTACAAAGTAACTAAAAAAGTAACTTTTTTTACAAAGTAACTAAACAAGTAACTTTTTTTTACAAAGTAACTAAAAAAGTAACTTGTTTTACAAAGTAACTAAAAAAGTTACTTTTTTCCAAAGTAACTAAAAAAGTTACTTTTTTTCCAAAGTAACTAAAAAAGTAACTTTTTTTACAAAGTAACTAAAAAAGTAACTTTTTTTACAAAGTAACTAAAAAAGTAATTTTTTTTACAATAACTAAAAAAGTAATTTTTTTTACAAAGTAACTAAAAAAGTAACTTTTTTTACAAAGTAACTAAAAAAGTAATTTTTTTTACAATAACTAAAAAAGTAATTTTTTTTACAAAGTAACTAAAAAAGTAACTTTTTTTTCCAAAGTAACTAAAAAAGTTTTTTTTTTTACAAAGTAACTAAAAAAGTAACTTTTTTTACAAAGTAACTAAAAAAGTAACTTTTTTTCCAAAGTAACAAAAAAAGTAACTTTTTTTCCAAAGTAACTAAAAAAGTTACTTTTTTTCCAAAGTAACTAAAAAAGTTACTTTTTTTCCAAAGTAACTAAAAAAGTAACTTTTTTTCCAAAGTAACTAAAAAAGTAACTTTTTTAACACATTAACTAATAAAGTAACTTTGAGAATATAGTAACTAAAAAAGAAACTTTTTTTCCAAAGTAACTAAAAAAGTAACTTTTTTTCCAAAGTAACTAAAAAAGTATTTTTTTTTCCAAAGTAACTAAAAAAGTTTTTTTTTTTACAAAGTAACTAAAAAAGTAACTTTTTTTACAAAGTAACTAAAAAAGTAACTTTTTTTCCAAAGTAACAAAAAAAGTAACTTTTTTTCCAAAGTAACTAAAAAAGTTACTTTTTTTCCAAAGTAACTAAAAAAGTTACTTTTTTTCCAAAGTAACTAAAAAAGTAACTTTTTTTCCAAAGTAACTAAAAAAGTAACTTTTTTAACACATTAACTAATAAAGTTACTTTGAGAATATAGTAACTAAAAAAGAAACTTTTTTTCCAAAGTAACTAAAAAAGTAACTTTTTTTCCAAAGTAACTAAAAAAGTATTTTTTTTTCCAAAGTAACTAAAAAAGTAACTTTTTTTCCAAAGTAACTAAAAAAGTAACTTTTTTTCCAAAGTAACTAAAAAAGTAACTTTTTTTCCAAAGTAACTAAAAAAGTAACTTTTTTTCCAAAGTAACTAAAAAAGTAACTTTTTTTTCCAAAGTAACTAAAAAAGTAACTTTTTTTCCAAAGTAACTAAAAAAGTATTTTTTTTCCCAAAGTAACTAAAAAAGTAACTTTTTTTACAAAGTAACTAAAAAAGTTACTTTTTTTACAAAGTAACTAAAAAAGTAACTTTTTTTACAAAGTAACTAAAAAAGTAACTTTTTTTTACAAAGTAACTAAAAAAGTAACTTTTTTTACAAAGTAACTAAAAAAGTAACTTTTTTTACAAAGTAACTAAACAAGTAACTTTTTTTTACAAAGTAACTAAAAAAGTAACTTGTTTTACAAAGTAACTAAAAAAGTAACTTTTTTTCCAAAGTAACTAAAAAAGTAACTTTTTTTCCAAAGTAACTAAAAAAGTAACTTTTTTTCCAAAGTAACTACAAAAGTATTTTTTTCCCCAAAGTAACTAAAAAAGTAACTTTTTTTCCAAAGTAACTAAAAAAGTAACTTTTTTTACAAAGTAACTAAAAAAGTAACTTTTTTTACAAAGTAACTAAAAAAGTAACTTTTTTTTACAAAGTAACTAAAAAAGTAACTTTTTTTACAAAGTAACTAAAAAAGTAACTTTTTTTACAAAGTAACTAAACAAGTAACTTTTTTTTACAAAGTAACTAAAAAAGTAACTTGTTTTACAAAGTAACTAAAAAAGTTACTTTTTTCCAAAGTAACTAAAAAAGTTACTTTTTTTCCAAAGTAACTAAAAAAGTAACTTTTTTTACAAAGTAACTAAAAAAGTAACTTTTTTTACAAAGTAACTAAAAAAGTAACTTTTTTTACAAAGTAACTAAAAAAGTAATTTTTTTTACAATAACTAAAAAAGTAATTTTTTTTACAAAGTAACTAAAAAAGTAACTTTTTTTACAAAGTAACTAAAAAAGTAATTTTTTTTACAATAACTAAAAAAGTAATTTTTTTTACAAAGTAACTAAAAAAGTAACTTTTTTTTCCAAAGTAACTAAAAAAGTTTTTTTTTTTACAAAGTAACTAAAAAAGTAACTTTTTTTACAAAGTAACTAAAAAAGTAACTTTTTTTCCAAAGTAACAAAAAAAGTAACTTTTTTTCCAAAGTAACTAAAAAAGTTACTTTTTTTCCAAAGTAACTAAAAAAGTTACTTTTTTTCCAAAGTAACTAAAAAAGTAACTTTTTTTCCAAAGTAACTAAAAAAGTAACTTTTTTAACACATTAACTAATAAAGTAACTGTGAGAATATAGTAACTAAAAAAGTAACTTTTTTTCCAAAGTAACTAAAAAAGTAATTTTTTTTACAATAACTAAAAAAGTAATTTTTTTTACAAAGTAACTAAAAAAGTAACTTTTTTTACAAAGTAACTAAAAAAGTAATTTTTTTTACAATAACTAAAAAAGTAACTTTTTTTTCCAAAGTAACTAAAAAAGTTTTTTTTTTTACAAAGTAACTAAAAAAGTAACTTTTTTTACAAAGTAACTAAAAAAGTAACTTTTTTTCCAAAGTAACAAAAAAAGTAACTTTTTTTCCAAAGTAACTAAAAAAGTTACTTTTTTTCCAAAGTAACTAAAAAAGTTACTTTTTTTCCAAAGTAACTAAAAAAGTTACTTTTTTTCCAAAGTAACTAAAAAAGTAACTTTTTTAACACATTAACTAATAAAGTAACTTTGAGAATATAGTAACTAAAAAAGTAACTTTTTTTCCAAAGTAACTAAAAAAGTAACTTTTTTTACAAAGTAACTAAAAAAGTAATTTTTTTTACAATAACTAAAAAAGTAATTTTTTTTACAAAGTAACTAAAAAAGTAACTTTTTTTACAAAGTAACTAAAAAAGTAATTTTTTTTACAATAACTAAAAAAGTAATTTTTTTTACAAAGTAACTAAAAAAGTAACTTTTTTTTCCAAAGTAACTAAAAAAGTATTTTTTTTTACAAAGTAACTAAAAAAGTAACTTTTTTTACAAAGTAACAAAAAAAGTAACTTTTTTTCCAAAGTAACAAAAAAAGTAACTTTTTTTCCAAAGTAACTAAAAAAGTTACTTTTTTTCCAAAGTAACTAAAAAAGTTACTTTTTTTCCAAAGTAACTAAAAAAGTAACTTTTTTTCCAAAGTAACTAAAAAAGTAACTTTTTTAACACATTAACTAATAAAGTAACTTTGAGAATATAGTAACTAAAAAAGTAACTTTTTTTCCAAAGTAACTAAAAAAGTAACTTTTTTTACAAAGTAACTAAAAAAGTAACTTTTTTTACAAAGTAACTAAAAAAGTAACTTTTTTTACAAAGTAACTAAAAAAGTAACTTTTTTTTACAAAGTAACTAAAAAAGTAACTTTTTTTACAAAGTAACTAAAAAAGTAACTTTTTTTACAAAGTAACTAAACAAGTAACTTTTTTTTACAAAGTAACTAAAAAAGTAACTTGTTTTACAAAGTAACTAAAAAAGTTACTTTTTTTCCAAAGTAACTAAAAAAGTAACTTTTTTTCCAAAGTAACTAAAAAAGTAACTTTTTTTCCAAAGTAACTAAAAAAGTATTTTTTTTCCCAAAGTAACTAAAAAAGTAACTTTTTTTCCAAAGTAACTAAAAAAGTAACTTTTTTTACAAAGTAACTAAAAAAGTAACTTTTTTTACAAAGTAACTAAAAAAGTAACTTTTTTTTACAAAGTAACTAAAAAAGTAACTTTTTTTACAAAGTAACTAAAAAAGTAACTTTTTTTACAAAGTAACTAAACAAGTAACTTTTTTTTACAAAGTAACTAAAAAAGTAACTTGTTTTACAAAGTAACTAAAAAAGTTACTTTTTTTCCAAAGTAACTAAAAAAGTTACTTTTTTTCCAAAGTAACTAAAAAAGTAACTTTTTTTCCAAAGTAACTAAAAAAGTTACTTTTTTTACAAAGTAACTAAAAAAGTAATTTTTTTTACAATAACTAAAAAAGTAATTTTCTTTACAAAGTAACTAAAAAAGTAACTTTTTTTACAAAGTAACTAAAAAAGTAATTTTTTTTACAATAACTAAAAAAGTAATTTTTTTTACAAAGTAACTAAAAAAGTAACTTTTTTTTCCAAAGTAACTAAAAAAGTATTTTTTTTTACAAAGTAACTAAAAAAGTAACTTTTTTTACAAAGTAACTAAAAAAGTAACTTTTTTTCCAAAGTAACAAAAAAAGTAACTTTTTTTCCAAAGTAACTAAAAAAGTTACTTTTTTTCCAAAGTAACTAAAAAAGTAACTTTTTTTCCAAAGTAACCAAAAAAGTAACTTTTTTAACACATTAACTAATAAAGTAACTTTGAGAATATAGTAACTAAAAAAGTAACTTTTTTTCCAAAGTAACTAAAAAAGTAACTTTTTTTACAAAGTAACTAAAAAAGTAACTTTTTTTTACAAAGTAACTAAAAAAGTAACTTTTTTTCCAAAGTAACTAAAAAAGTAACTTTTTTTACAAAGTAACTAAACAAGTAACTTTTTTTTTTACAAAGTAACTAAAAAAGTAACTTGTTTTACAAAGTAACTAAAAAAGTTACTTTTTTTCCAAAGTAACTAAAAAAGTTACTTTTTTCCAAAGTAACTAAAAAAGTTACTTTTTTTCCAAAGTAACTAAAAAAGTAACTTTTTTTACAAAGTAACTAAAAAAGTAATTTTTTTTACAATAACTAAAAAAGTAATTTTTTTTCCAAAGTAACTAAAAAAGTAACTTTTTTTCCAAAGTAACTAAAAAAGTAACTTTTTTTCCAAAGTAACTAAAAAAGTAACTTTTTTTTCCAAAGTAACTAAAAAAGTAATTTTTTTTCCAAAGTAACTAAAAAAGTAACTTTTTTTACAAAGTAACTAAAAAAGTAACTTTTTTTACAAAGTAACTAAAAAAGTAATTTTTTTTACAATAACTAAAAAAGTAATTTTTTTTACAAAGTAACTAAAAAAGTAACTTTTTTTCCAAAGTAACTAAGAAAGTAACTTTTTTTCCAAAGTAACTAAAAAAGTAACTTTTTTTCCAAAGTAACTAAAAAAGTAACTTTTTTTTACAAAGTAACTAAAAAAGTAATTTTTTTTACAATAACTAAAAAAGTAATTTTTTTTACAAAGTAACTAAAAAAGTAACTTTTTTTACAAAGTAACTAAAAAAGTAACTTTTTTTCCAAAGTAACTAAAAAAGTAACTTTTTTAACACATTAACTAATAAAGTAACTTTGAGAATATAGTAACTAAAAAAGTAACTTTGAGAATATAGTAACTAAAAAAGTAACTGAGAATATAGTAACTAAAAAAGTAACTTTTTTTCCAAAGTAACTAAAAAAATAACTTGTTTTCCAAAGTAACTAAAAAAGTAACTTTTCTTCCAAAGTAACTAAAAAAGTAACTTTTTTTCCAAAGTAACTAAAAAAATAACTTTTTTTCCAAAGTAACTAAAAAAGTAACTTTTTTTCCAAAGTAACTAAAAAAGTAACTTTTTTTCCAAAGTAACTAAAAAAGTAACTTTTTTTCCAAAGTAACTAAAAAAGTAACTTTTTTTCCAAAGCAACTAAAAAAGTAACTTTTTTAACACATTAACTAATAAAGTAACTTTGAGAATATAGTAACTAAAAAAGAAACTTTTTTTCCAAAGTAACTAAAAAAGAAACTTTTTTTCCAAAGTAACTAAAAAAGTAACTTTTTTTCCAAAGTAACTAAAAAAGTATTTTTTTTTCCAAAGTAACTAAAAAAGTAACTTTTTTTCCAAAGTAACTAAAAAAGTTACTTTTTTTCCAAAGTAACTAAAAAAGTAACTTTTTTTCCAAAGTAACTAAAAAAGTAACTTTTTTAACACATTAACTAATAAAGTAACTTTGAGAATATAGTAACTAAAAAATAAACTTTTTTTCCAAAGTAACTAAAAAAGTAACTTTTTTTCCAAAGTAACTAAAAAAGTTACTTTTTTTCCAAAGTAACTAAAAAAGTTACTTTTTTTCCAAAGTAACTAAAAAAGTAACTTTTTTAACACATTAACTAATAAAGTAACTTTGAGAATATAGTAACTAAAAAAGTAACTTTTTTTCCAAAGTAACTAAAAAAGTAACTTTTTTTCCAAAGTAACTAAAAAAGTATTTTTTTTCCCAAAGTAACTAAAAAAGTAACTTTTTTTCCAAAGTAACTAAAAAAGTAACTTTTTTTCCAAAGTAACTAAAAAAGTAACTTTTTTTCCAAAGTAACTAAAAAAGTAACTTTTTTTCCAAAGTAACTAAAAAAGTAACTTTTTTTCCAAAGTAACTAAAAAAGTAACTTTTTTTCCAAAGTAACTAAAAAAGTTACTTTTTTTCCAAAGTAACTAAAAAAGTAACTTTTTTTTCCAAAGTAACTAAAAAAGTAACTTTTTTTACAAAGTAACTAAAAAAGTATTTTTTTTCCCAAAGTAACTAAAAAAGTAACTTTTTTTTACAAAGTAACTAAAAAAGTAACTTTTTTTACAAAGTAACTAAAAAAGTAACTTTTTTTTACAAAGTAACTAAAAAAGTAACTTTTTTTTACAAAGTAACTAAAAAAGTAACTTTTTTTACAAAGTAACTAAAAAAGTAACTTTTTTTACAAAGTAACTAAACAAGTAACTTTTTTTTACAAAGTAACTAAAAAAGTAACTTGTTTTACAAAGTAACTAAAAAAGTTACTTTTTTTCCAAAGTAACTAAAAAAGTAACTTTTTTTCCAAAGTAACTAAAAAAGTAACTTTTTTTCCAAAGTAACTAAAAAAGTATTTTTTTTCCCAAAGTAACTAAAAAAGTAACTTTTTTTCCAAAGTAACTAAAAAAGTAACTTTTTTTACAAAGTAACTAAAAAAGTAACTTTTTTTCCAAAGTAACTAAAAAAGTAACTTTTTTTACAAAGTAACTAAAAAAGTAACTTTTTTTACAAAGTAACTAAAAAAGTAACTTTTTTTACAAAGTAACTAAACAAGTAACTTTTTTTTACAAAGTAACTAAAAAAGTAACTTGTTTTACAAAGTAACTAAAAAAGTTACTTTTTTTCCAAAGTAACTAAAAAAGTAACTTTTTTTCCAAAGTAACTAAAAAAGTAACTTTTTTTCCAAAGTAACTAAAAAAGTAACTTTTTTTCCAAAGTAACTAAAAAAGTAATTTTTTTTCCAAAGTAACTAAAAAAGTAATTTTTTTTACAAAGTAACTAAAAAAGTAACTTTTTTTACAAAGTAACTAAAAAAGTAATTTTTTTACAATAACTAAAAAAGTAATTTTTTTTACAAAGTAACTAAAAAAGTAACTTTTTTTTCCAAAGTAACTAAAAAAGTATTTTTTTTTACAAAGTAACTAAAAAAGTAACTTTTTTTACAAAGTAACTAAAAAAGTAACTTTTTTTCCAAAGTAACAAAAAAAGTAACTTTTTTTCCAAAGTAACTAAAAAAGTAACTTTTTTTCCAAAGTAACTAAAAAAGTAACTTTTTTTCCAAAGTAACTAAAAAAGTAACTTTTTTTCCAAAGTAACTAAAAAAGTAACTTTTTTAACACATTAACTAATAAAGTAACTTTGAGAATATAGTAACTAAAAAAGTAACTTTTTTTCCAAAGTAACTAAAAAAGTAACTTTTTTTCCAAAGTAACTAAAAAAGTAACTTTTTTTTACAAAGTAACTAAAAAAGTAACTTTTTTTCCAAAGTAACTAAAAAAGTAACTTTTTTTACAAAGTAACTAAACAAGTAACTTTTTTTTTTACAAAGTAACTAAAAAAGTAACTTGTTTTACAAAGTAACTAAAAAAGTTACTTTTTTCCAAAGTAACTAAAAAAGTTACTTTTTTCCAAAGTAACTAAAAAAGTTACTTTTTTTCCAAAGTAACTAAAAAAGTAACTTTTTTTACAAAGTAACTAAAAAAGTAATTTTTTTTACAATAACTAAAAAAGTAATTTTTTTTACAAAGTAACTAAAAAAGTAACTTTTTTTCCAAAGTAACTAAAAAAGTAACTTTTTTTTCCAAAGTAACTAAAAAAGTATTTTTTTTTCCAAAGTAACTAAAAAAGTAACTTTTTTTCCAAAGTAACTAAAAAAGTAACTTTTTTTCCAAAGTAACTAAAAAAGTTACTTTTTTTCCAAAGTAACTAAAAAAGTTACTTTTTTTCCAAAGTAACTAAAAAAGTTACTTTTTTTCCAAAGTAACTAAAAAAGTAACTTTTTTTCCAAAGTAACTAAAAAAGTAACTTTTTTAACACATTAACTAATAAAGTAACTTTGAGAATATAGTAACTAAAAAAGAAACTTTTTTTACAAAGTAACTAAAAAAGTAACTTTTTTTACAAAGTAACTAAAAAAGTAACTTTTTTAACACATTAACTAATAAAGTAACTTTGAGAATATAGTAACTAAAAAAGAAACTTTTTTTACAAAGTAACTAAAAAAGTAACTTTTTTTACAAAGTAACTAAAAAAGTAACTTTTTTTACAAAGTAACTAAACAAGTAACTTTTTTTTACAAAGTAACTAAAAAAGTAACTTGTTTTACAAAGTAACTAAAAAAGTTACTTTTTTTCCAAAGTAACTAAAAAAGTAACTTTTTTTCCAAAGTAACTAAAAAAGTAACTTTTTTTCCAAAGTAACTAAAAAAGTAACTTTTTTTACAAAGTAACTAAAAAAGTAATTTTTTTTACAATAACTAAAAAAGTAATTTTTTTTACAAAGTAACTAAAAAAGTAACTTTTTTTACAAAGTAACTAAAAAAGTAATTTTTTTTACAATAACTAAAAAAGTAATTTTTTTTACAAAGTAACTAAAAAAGTAACTTTTTTTTCCAAAGTAACTAAAAAAGTATTTTTTTTTACAAAGTAACTAAAAAAGTAACTTTTTTTACAAAGTAACTAAAAAAGTAACTTTTTTTCCAAAGTAACAAAAAAAGTAACTTTTTTTCCAAAGTAACTAAAAAAGTTACTTTTTTTCCAAAGTAACTAAAAAAGTAACTTTTTTTCCAAAGTAACTAAAAAAGTTACTTTTTTCCAAAGTAACTAAAAAAGTAACTTTTTTAACACATTAACTAATAAAGTAACTTTGAGAATATAGTAACTAAAAAAGTAACTTTTTTTCCAAAGTAACTAAAAAAGTAACTTTTTTTACAAAGTAACTAAACAAGTAACTTTTTTTTTACAAAGTAACTAAAAAAGTAACTTGTTTTACAAAGTAACTAAAAAAGTTACTTTTTTTCCAAAGTAACTAAAAAAGTTACTTTTTTCCAAAGTAACTAAAAAAGTTACTTTTTTTCCAAAGTAACTAAAAAAGTAACTTTTTTTACAAAGTAACTAAAAAAGTAATTTTTTTTACAATAACTAAAAAAGTAATTTTTTTTACAAAGTAACTAAAAAAGTAACTTTTTTTACAAAGTAACTAAAAAAGTAACTTTTTTTACAAAGTAACTAAAAAAGTAACTTTTTTTACAAAGTAACTAAACAAGTAACTTTTTTTTACAAAGTAACTAAAAAAGTAACTTGTTTTACAAAGTAACTAAAAAAGTTACTTTTTTTCCAAAGTAACTAAAAAAGTAACTTTTTTTCCAAAGTAACTAAAAAAGTAACTTTTTTTCCAAAGTAACTAAAAAAGTAACTTTTTTTACAAAGTAACTAAAAAAGTAATTTTTTTTCCAAAGTAACTAAAAAAGTAAATTTTTTTACAAAGTAACTAAAAAAGTAACTTTTTTTACAAAGTAACTAAAAAAGTAATTTTTTTTACAATAACTAAAAAAGTAATTTTTTTTACAAAGTAACTAAAAAAGTAACTTTTTTTTCCAAAGTAACTAAAAAAGTATTTTTTTTACAAAGTAACTAAAAAAGTAACTTTTTTTACAAAGTAACTAAAAAAGTAACTTTTTTTCCAAAGTAACAAAAAAAGTAACTTTTTTTCCAAAGTAACTAAAAAAGTAACTTTTTTTCCAAAGTAACTAAAAAAGTAACTTTTTTTCCAAAGTAACTAAAAAAGTAACTTTTTTTCCAAAGTAACTAAAAAAGTAACTTTTTTAACACATTAACTAATAAAGTAACTTTGAGAATATAGTAACTAAAAAAGTAACTTTTTTTCCAAAGTAACTAAAAAAGTAACTTTTTTTCCAAAGTAACTAAAAAAGTAACTTTTTTTTACAAAGTAACTAAAAAAGTAACTTTTTTTCCAAAGTAACTAAAAAAGTAACTTTTTTTACAAAGTAACTAAACAAGTAACTTTTTTTTTTACAAAGTAACTAAAAAAGTAACTTGTTTTACAAAGTAACTAAAAAAGTTACTTTTTTTCCAAAGTAACTAAAAAAGTTACTTTTTTCCAAAGTAACTAAAAAAGTTACTTTTTTTCCAAAGTAACTAAAAAAGTAACTTTTTTTACAAAGTAACTAAAAAAGTAATTTTTTTTACAATAACTAAAAAAGTAATTTTTTTTACAAAGTAACTAAAAAAGTAACTTTTTTTCCAAAGTAACTAAAAAAGTAACTTTTTTTCCAAAGTAACTAAAAAAGTAACTTTTTTTTCCAAAGTAACTAAAAAAGTATTTTTTTTTCCAAAGTAACTAAAAAAGTATTTTTTTTTCCAAAGTAACTAAAAAAGTAACTTTTTTTCCAAAGTAACTAAAAAAGTAACTTTTTTTCCAAAGTAACTAAAAAAGTTACTTTTTTTCCAAAGTAACTAAAAAAGTTACTTTTTTTCCAAAGTAACTAAAAAAGTTACTTTTTTTCCAAAGTAACTAAAAAAGTAACTTTTTTTCCAAAGTAACTAAAAAAGTAACTTTTTTAACACATTAACTAATAAAGTAACTTTGAGAATATAGTAACTAAAAAAGAAACTTTTTTTACAAAGTAACTAAAAAAGTAACTTTTTTTACAAAGTAACTAAAAAAGTAACTTTTTTAACACATTAACTAATAAAGTAACTTTGAGAATATAGTAACTAAAAAAGAAACTTTTTTTACAAAGTAACTAAAAAAGTAACTTTTTTTACAAAGTAACTAAAAAAGTAACTTTTTTTACAAAGTAACTAAACAAGTAACTTTTTTTTACAAAGTAACTAAAAAAGTAACTTGTTTTACAAAGTAACTAAAAAAGTTACTTTTTTTCCAAAGTAACTAAAAAAGTAACTTTTTTTCCAAAGTAACTAAAAAAGTAACTTTTTTTCCAAAGTAACTAAAAAAGTAACTTTTTTTACAAAGTAACTAAAAAAGTAATTTTTTTTACAATAACTAAAAAAGTAATTTTTTTTACAAAGTAACTAAAAAAGTAACTTTTTTTACAAAGTAACTAAAAAAGTAATTTTTTTTACAATAACTAAAAAAGTATTTTTTTTTACAAAGTAACTAAAAAAGTAACTTTTTTTTCCAAAGTAACTAAAAAAGTATTTTTTTTTACAAAGTAACTAAAAAAGTAACTTTTTTTACAAAGTAACTAAAAAAGTAACTTTTTTTCCAAAGTAACAAAAAAAGTAACTTTTTTTCCAAAGTAACTAAAAAAGTTACTTTTTTTCCAAAGTAACTAAAAAAGTAACTTTTTTTCCAAAGTAACTAAAAAAGTTACTTTTTTCCAAAGTAACTAAAAAAGTAACTTTTTTAACACATTAACTAATAAAGTAACTTTGAGAATATAGTAACTAAAAAAGTAACTTTTTTTCCAAAGTAACTAAAAAAGTAACTTTTTTTACAAAGTAACTAAACAAGTAACTTTTTTTTTACAAAGTAACTAAAAAAGTAACTTGTTTTACAAAGTAACTAAAAAAGTTACTTTTTTTCCAAAGTAACTAAAAAAGTTACTTTTTTCCAAAGTAACTAAAAAAGTTACTTTTTTTCCAAAGTAACTAAAAAAGTAACTTTTTTTACAAAGTAACTAAAAAAGTAATTTTTTTTACAATAACTAAAAAAGTAATTTTTTTTACAAAGTAACTAAAAAAGTAACTTTTTTTACAAAGTAACTAAAAAAGTAACTTTTTTTCCAAAGTAACTAAAAAAGTAACTTTTTTTTCCAAAGTAACTAAAAAAGTATTTTTTTTCCAAAGTAACTAAAAAAGTAACTTTTTTTCCAAAGTAACTAAAAAAGTAACTTTTTTTCCAAAGTAACAAAAAAAGTTACTTTTTTTCCAAAGTAACTAAAAAAGTTACTTTTTTTCCAAAGTAACTAAAAAAGTTACTTTTTTTCCAAAGTAACTAAAAAAGTAACTTTTTTTCCAAAGTAACTAAAAAAGTAACTTTTTTAACACATTAACTAATAAAGTAACTTTGAGAATATAGTAACTAAAAAAGAAACTTTTTTTACAAAGTAACTAAAAAAGTAACTTTTTTTACAAAGTAACTAAAAAACTAACTTTTTTAACACATTAACTAATAAAGTAACTTTGAGAATATAGTAACTAAAAAAGAAACTTTTTTTACAAAGTAACTAAAAAAGTAACTTTTTTTTACAAAGTAACTAAAAAAGTAATTTTTTTTACAATAACTAAAAAAGTAATTTTTTTTACAAAGTAACTAAAAAAGTAACTTTTTTTTACAAAGTATCTAAAAAAGTAATTTTTTTTACAATAACTAAAAAAGTAATTTTTTTTACAAAGTAACTAAAAAAGTAACTTTTTTTCCAAAGTAACTAAAAAAAGTAACTTTTTTTCCAAAGTAACTAAAAAAGTAACTTTTTTTCCAAAGTAACTAAAAAAGTAACTTTTTTTTACAAAGTAACTAAAAAAGTAATTTTTTTTACAATAACTAAAAAAGTAATTTTTTTTACAAAGTAACTAAAAAAGTAATTTTCTTTCCAAAGTAACTAAAAAAGTAATTTTTTTTCCAAAATAACTAAAAAAGTAACTTTTTTTCCAAAGTAACTAAAAAAGTAACTTTTTTTCCAAAGTAACTAAAAAAGTAACTTTTTTAACACATTAACTAATAAAGTAACTTTGAGAATATAGTAACTAAAAAAGTAACTTTGAGAATATAGTAACTAAAAAAGTAACTGAGAATATAGTAACTAAAAAAGTAACTTTTTTTCCAAAGTAACTAAAAAAATAACTTGTATTCCAAAGTAACTAAAAAAGTAACTTTTTTTCCAAAGTAACTAAAAAAGTAACTTTTTTTCCAAAGTAACTAAAAAAGTAACTTTTTTTCCAAAGTAACTAAAAAAATAACTTTTTTTCCAAAGTAACTAAAAAAGTAACTTTTTTTCCAAAGTAACTAAAAAAGTAACTTTTTTTCCAAAGTAACTAAAAAAGTTATTTTTTTACAAAGTAACTAAAAAAGTAACTTTTTTTCCAAAGTAACTAAAAAAAGTAACTTTTTTTCCAAAGTAACTAAAAAAGTAACTTTTTTTCCAAAGTAACTAAAAAAGTAACTTTTTTTTACAAAGTAACTAAAAAAGTAATTTTTTTTACAATAACTAAAAAAGTAATTTTTTTTACAAAGTAACTAAAAAAGTAATTTTTTTTCCAAAGTAACTAAAAAAGTAATTTTTTTTCCAAAATAACTAAAAAAGTAACTTTTTTTCCAAAGTAACTAAAAAAGTAACTTTTTTTCCAAAGTAACTAAAAAAGTAACTTTTTTAACACATTAACTAATAAAGTAACTTTGAGAATATAGTAACTAAAAAAGTAACTTTGAGAATATAGTAACTAAAAAAGTAACTGAGAATATAGTAACTAAAAAAGTAACTTTTTTTCCAAAGTAACTAAAAAAATAACTTGTATTCCAAAGTAACTAAAAAAGTAACTTTTTTTCCAAAGTAACTAAAAAAGTAACTTTTTTTCCAAAGTAACTAAAAAAGTAACTTTTTTTCCAAAGTAACTAAAAAAATAACTTTTTTTCCAAAGTAACTAAAAAAGTAACTTTTTTTCCAAAGTAACTAAAAAAGTAACTTTTTTTCCAAAGTAACTAAAAAAGTTACTTTTTTTCCAAAGTAACTAAAAAAGTAACTTTTTTTCCAAAGTAACTAAAAAAGTAACTTTTTTTCCAAAGTAACTAAAAAAGTAACTTTTTTAACACATTAACTAATAAAGTAACTTTGAGAATATAGTAACTAAAAAAGAAACTTTTTTTCCAAAGTAACTAAAAAAGTAACTTTTTTTCCAAAGTAACTAAAAAAGTATTTTTTTTTCCAAAGTAACTAAAAAAGTAACTTTTTTTCCAAAGTAACTAAAAAAGTAACTTTTTTTCCAAAGTAACTAAAAAAGTAACTTTTTTTCCAAAGTAACTAAAAAAGTAACTTTTTTTTACAAAGTAACTAAAAAAATATATTTTTTTCCAAAGTAACTAAAAAATATATATTTTTTTCCAAAGTAACTAAAAAAGTAACTTTTTTTCCAAAGTAACTAAAAAAGTAACTTTTTTTCCAAAGTAACTAAAAAAGTAACTTTTTTTCCAAAGTAACTAAAAAAATATTTTTTTTTCCAAAGTAACTAAAAAAGTAACTTTTTTTCCAAAGTAACTAAAAAAGTAACTTTTTTTCCAAAGTAACTAAAAAAATATTTTTTTTTTCCAAGTAACTAAAAAAATATATTTTTTTCCAAAGTAACTAAAAAAGTAACTTTTTTTCCAAAGTAACTAAAAAAATATTTTTTTTTCCAAAGTAACTAAAAAAGAAACTTTTTTTCCAAAGTAACTAAAAAAGTAACTTTTTTTCCAAAGTAACTAAAAAAGAAACTTTTTTTCCAAAGTAACTAAAAAAGTAACTTTTTTTCCAAAGTAACTTAAAAAGTAACTTTTTTTCCAAAGTAACTAAAAAAATATTTTTTTTTCCAAAGTAACTAAAAAAGTAACTTTTTTTCCAAAGTAACTAAAAAAGTAACTTTTTTTCCAAAGTAACTAAAAAAATATTTTTTTTTCCAAAGTAACTAAAAAAGTAACTTTTTTTCCAAAGTAACTAAAAAAGTAACTTTTTTTCCAAAGTAACTAAAAAAATATTTTTTTTTTCCAAGTAACTAAAAAAATATTTTTTTTTCCAAAGTAACTAAAAAAGTAACTTTTTTTCCAAAGTAACTAAAAAAAATTTTTTTTTTCCAAAGTAACTAAAAAAGTAACTTTTTTTCCAAAGTAACTAAAAAAGTAACTTTTTTTCCAAAGTAACTAAAAAAATATTTTTTTTTTCCAAAGTAACTAAAAAAGTAACTTTTTTTCCAAAGTAACTAAAAAAGTAACTTTTTTTCCAAAGTAACTAAAAAAATATTTTTTTTTCCAAAGTAACTAAAAAAAAAAATTTTTTCCCAAAGTAACTAAAAAAATATTTTTTTTTCCAAAGTAACTAAAAAAATATTTCTTTTTCCAAAGTAACTAAAAAAATATTTTTTTTTCCAAAGTAACTAAAAAAGTAACTTTTTTTCCAAAGTAATTAAAAAAAAAAAATTTTTCCAAAGTAACTAAAAAAGTAACTTTTTTTCCAAAGTAACTAAAAAAGTAACTTTTTTTCCAAAGAAACTAAAAAAATATTTTTTTTTCCAAAGTAACTAAAAAAATATTTTTTTTCCAAAGTAACTAAAAAAATATTTTCTTTTCCAAAGTAACTAAAAAAATATTATTTTTTCCAAAGTAACTAAAAAAATATTTTTTTTTCCAAAGTAACTAAAAAAATATATTTTTTTCCAAAGTAACTAAAAATATATTTTTTTTTTCAAAGTAACTAAAAAAATATTTTTTTTTCCAAAGTAACTAAAAAAATATTTTTTTTTCCAAAGTAACTAAAAAAGTAACTTTTTTTCCAAAGTAACTAAAAAAATATTTTTTTTTCCAAAGTAACTAAAAAAGTAACTTTTTTTCCAAAGTAACTAAAAAAGTAACTTTTTTTCCAAAGTAACTAAAAAAGTAACTTTTTTTCCAAAGTAACTAAAAAAAAAAATTTTTTTCTAAAGTAACTAAAAAAGTAACTTTTTTTCCAAAGTAACTAAAAAAGTAACTTTTTTTCCAAAGTAACTAAAAAAGTAACTTTTTTTCCAAAGTAACTAAAAAAATATTTTTTTTTCCAAAGTAACTAAAAAAATATTTTTTTTCCAAAGTAACTAAAAAAGTAACTTTTTTTCCAAAGTAACTAAAAAAATATTTTTTTTTCTAAAGTAACTAAAAAAGTAACTTTTTTTCCAAAGTAACTAAAAAAGTAACTTTTTTTCCAAAGTAACTAAAAAAATATTTTTTTTTCCAAAGTAACTAAAAAAATATTGTTTTTTCCAAAGTAACTAAAAAAATATTTTTTTTCCAAAGTAACTAAAAAAGTAACTTTTTTTCCAAAGTAACTAAAAAAATATTTTTTTTTCCAAAGTAACTAAAAAAATATTTTTTTTTCCAAAGTAACTAAAAAAGTAACTTTTTTTCCAAAGTAACTAAAAAATTATTTTTTTCCAAAGTAACTAAAAAAATATTTTTTTTTCCAAAGTAACTAAAAAAATATTTTTTTTTCCAAAGTAACTAAAAAAATATTTTTTTTTCCAAAGTAACTAAAAAAGTAACTTTTTTTCCAAAGTAACTAAAAAAATATTTTTTTTTCCAAAGTAACTAAAAAAATATTTTTTTTTTCCAAAGTAACTAAAAAAATATTTTTTTTCCAAAGTAACTAAAAAAGTAACTTTTTTTCCAAAGTAACTAAAAAATTATTTTTTTCCAAAGTAACTAAAAAAATATTTTTTTTTCCAAAGTAACTAAAAAAATATTTTTTTTTCCAAAGTAACTAAAAAAATATTTTTTTTTCCAAAGTAACTAAAAAAGTAACTTTTTTTCCAAAGTAACTAAAAAAATATTTTTTTTTCCAAAGTAACTAAAAAAATATTGTTTTTTCCAAAGTAACTAAAAAAATATTTTTTTTCCAAAGTAACTAAAAAAGTAACTTTTTTTCCAAAGTAACTAAAAAAGTAACTTTTTTTTACAAAGTAACTAAAAAAGTAATTTTTTTTACAATAACTAAAAAAGTAATTTTTTTTACAAAGTAACTAAAAAAGTAATTTTTTTTCCAAAGTAACTAAAAAAGTAATTTTTTTTCCAAAATAACTAAAAAAGTAACTTTTTTTCCAAAGTAACTAAAAAAGTAACTTTTTTTCCAAAGTAACTAAAAAAGTAACTTTTTTAACACATTAACTAATAAAGTAACTTTGAGAATATAGTAACTAAAAAAGTAACTTTGAGAATATAGTAACTAAAAAAGTAACTGAGAATATAGTAACTAAAAAGGTAACTTTTTTTCCAAAGTAACTAAAAAAATAACTTGTATTCCAAAGTAACTAAAAAAGTAACTTTTTTTCCAAAGTAACTAAAAAAGTAACTTTTTTTCCAAAGTAACTAAAAAAGTAACTTTTTTTCCAAAGTAACTAAAAAAATAACTTTTTTTCCAAAGTAACTAAAAAAGTAACTTTTTTTCCAAAGTAACTAAAAAAGTAACTTTTTTTCCAAAGTAACTAAAAAAGTTACTTTTTTTCCAAAGTAACTAAAAAAGTAACTTTTTTTCCAAAGTAACTAAAAAAGTAACTTTTTTTCCAAAGTAACTAAAAAAGTAACTTTTTTAACACATTAACTAATAAAGTAACTTTGAGAATATAGTAACTAAAAAAGAAACTTTTTTTCCAAAGTAACTAAAAAAGTAACTTTTTTTCCAAAGTAACTAAAAAAGTATTTTTTTTTCCAAAGTAACTAAAAAAGTAACTTTTTTTCCAAAGTAACTAAAAAAGTAACTTTTTTTCCAAAGTAACTAAAAAAGTAACTTTTTTTCCAAAGTAACTAAAAAAGTAACTTTTTTTTACAAAGTAACTAAAAAAATATTTTTTTTTCCAAAGTAACTAAAAAAATATTTTTTTTTCCAAAGTAACTAAAAAAATATTTTTTTTTCCAAAGTAACTAAAAAAATATTTTTTTTTCCAAAGTAACTAAAAAAATATTTTTTTTTCCAAAGTAACTAAAAAAATATATTTTTTTCCAAAGTAACTAAAAAAGTAACTTTTTTTCCAAAGTAACTAAAAAAATATTTTTTTTTCCAAAGTAACTAAAAAAGTAAATTTTTTCCAAAGTAACTAAAAAAATATTTTTTTTCCAAAGTAACTAAAAAAGTAACTTTTTTTCCAAAGTAACTAAAAAAATATATTTTTTTCCAAAGTAACTAAAAAAGTAAATTTTTTCCAAAGTAACTAAAAAAATATATTTTTTTCCAAAGTAACTAAAAAAATATATTTTTTTCCAAAGTAACTAAAAAAGTAACTTTTTTTCCAAAGTAACTAAAAAAGTAACTTTTTTTCCAAAGAAACTAAAAAAATATTTTTTTTTCCAAAGTAACTAAAAAAGTAACTTTTTTTCCAAAGTAACTAAAAATATATTTTTTTTTCCAAAGTAACTAAAAAAGTAAATTTTTTTCCAAAGTAACTAAAAAAGTAACTTTTTTTCCAAAGTAACTAAAAAAGTAAAAAAATTTCCAAAGTAACTAAAAAAGTAACTTTTTTTCCAAAGTAACTAAAAAAATATTTTTTTTTCCAAAGTAACTAAAAAAGTAACTTTTTTTCCAAAGTAACTAAAAAAATATTTTTTTTTCCAAAGTAACTAAAAAAGTAACTTTTTTTCCAAAGTAACTAAAAAAGTAACTTTTTTTCCAAAGTAACTAAAAAAATATTTTTTTTTCCAAAGTAACTAAAAAAGTAACTTTTTTTCCAAAGTAACTAAAAAAATATTTTTTTTTCCAAAGTAACTAAAAAAGTAACTTTTTTTCCAAAGTAACTAAAAAAATATTTTTTTTTCCAAAGTAACTAAAAAAGTAACTTTTTTTCCAAAGTAACTAAAAAAGTAACTTTTTTTCCAAAGTAACTAAAAAAGTAACTTTTTTTCCAAAGTGACTAAAAAAGTAACTTTTTTTCCAAAGTAACTAAAAAAATATTTTTTTTTCCAAAGTAACTAAAAAAGTAACTTTTTTTCCAAAGTAACTAAAAAAGTAACTTTTTTTCCAAAGTAACTAAAAAAATATTTTTTTTTCCAAAGTAACTAAAAAAGTAACTTTTTTTCCAAAGTAACTAAAAAAATATTTTTTTTTCCAAAGTAACTAAAAAAAATTTTTTTTTTCCAAAGTAACTAAAAAAGTAACTTTTTTCCAAAGTAACTAAAAAAGTAACTTTTTTTCCAAAGTAACTAAAAAAGTAACTTTTTTTCCAAAGTAACTAAAAAAGTAACTTTTTTTCCAAAGTAACTAAAAAAGTAACTTTTTTCCAAAGTAACTAAAAAAGTAACTTTTTTTCCAAAGTAACTAAAAAAATATTTTTTTTCCAAAGTAACTAAAAAAGTAACTTTTTTTCCAAAGTAACTAAAAAAGTAACTTTTTTTCCAAAGTAACTAAAAAAGTAACTTTTTTTCCAAAGTAACTAAAAAAGTAACTTTTTTTCCAAAGTAACTAAAAAAATATTTTTTTTTCTAAAGTAACTAAAAAAGTAACTTTTTTTCCAAAGTAACTAAAAAAGTAACTTTTTTTCCAAAGTAACTAAAAAAGTAACTTTTTTTCCAAAGTAACTAAAAAAATATTTTTTTTTCCAAAGTAACTAAAAAAATATTTTTTTTCCAAAGTAACTAAAAAAGTAACTTTTTTTCCAAAGTAACTAAAAAAATATTTTTTTTTCTAAAGTAACTAAAAAAGTAACTTTTTTTCCAAAGTAACTAAAAAAGTAACTTTTTTTCCAAAGTAACTAAAAAAGTAACTTTTTTTCCAAAGTAACTAAAAAAATATTGTTTTTTCCAAAGTAACTAAAAAAATATTGTTTTTTCCAAAGTAACTAAAAAAATATTTTTTTTCCAAAGTAACTAAAAAAGTAACTTTTTTTCCAAAGTAACTAAAAAAAATTTTTTTTTTCCAAAGTAACTAAAAAAAAAAATTTTTTTCCAAAGTAACTAAAAAAATATTTTTTTTTCCAAAGTAACTAAAAAAGTAACTTTTTTTCCAAAGTAACTAAAAAAGTAACTTTTTTTCCAAAGAAACTAAAAAAAAAAAAAAATTTCCAAAGTAACTAAAAAAAAAAAAATTTTCCAAAGTAACTAAAAAAAATTTTTTTTTCCAAAGTAACTAAAAAAATATTTTTTTTTCCAAAGTAACTAAAAAAAATTTTTTTTTCCAAAGTAACTAAAAAAATATTTTTTTTTCCAAAGTAACTAAAAAAAAATTTTTTTTTCCAAAGTAACTAAAAAAATATTTTTTTTTCCAAAGTAACTAAAAAAGTAACTTTTTTTCCAAAGTAACTAAAAAAGTAACTTTTTTTCCAAAGTAACTAAAAAAATATTTTTTTTTCCAAAGTAACTAAAAAAATATTTTTTTTCCAAAGAAACTAAAAAAATATTTTTTTTTCCAAAGTAACTAAAAAAATATTTTTTTTTCCAAAGTAACTAAAAAAATATTTTTTTTTCCAAAGTAACTAAAAAAATATTTTTTTTTCCAAAGTAACTAAAAAAATATTTTTTTTTCCAAAGTAACTAAAAAAATATTTTTTTTCCCAAAGTAACTAAAAAAGTAACTTTTTTTCCAAAGTAACTAAAAAAATATTTTTTTTTCCAAAGTAACTAAAAAAATATTTTTTTTTCCAAAGTAACTAAAAAAATATTTTTGTTTCCAAAGTAACTAAAAAAGTAACTTTTTTTCCAAAGTAACTAAAAAAATATTTTTTTTTCCAAAGTAACTAAAAAAGTAACTTTTTTTCCAAAGTAACTAAAAAAGTAACTTTTTTTCCAAAGTAACTAAAGAAATATTTTTTTTTCCAAAGTAACTAAAAAAGTAACTTTTTTTCCAAAGTAACTAAAAAAGTAACTTTTTTTCCAAAGTAACTAAAAAAGTAACTTTTTTTCCAAAGTAACTAAAAAAATATTTTTTTTTCCAAAGTAACTAAAAAAATATTTTTTTTTCCAAAGTAACTAAAAAAATATTTTTTTTCCAAAGAAACTAAAAAAATATTTTTTTTTCCAAAGTAACTAAAAAAATATTTTTTTTTCCAAAGTAACTAAAAAAATATTTTTTTTTCCAAAGTAACTAAAAAAATATTTTTTTTTCCAAAGTAACTAAAAAAATATTTTTTTTTCCAAAGTAACTAAAAAAATATTTTTTTTCCCAAAGTAACTAAAAAAGTAACTTTTTTTCCAAAGTAACTAAAAAAATATTTTTTTTTCCAAAGTAACTAAAAAAATATTTTTTTTTCCAAAGTAACTAAAAAAATATTTTTGTTTCCAAAGTAACTAAAAAAGTAACTTTTTTTCCAAAGTAACTAAAAAAATATTTTTTTTTCCAAAGTAACTAAAAAAGTAACTTTTTTTCCAAAGTAACTAAAAAAGTAACTTTTTTTCCAAAGTAACTAAAGAAATATTTTTTTTTCCAAAGTAACTAAAAAAGTAACTTTTTTTCCAAAGTAACTAAAAAAGTAACTTTTTTTCCAAAGTAACTAAAAAAGTAACTTTTTTTCCAAAGTAACTAAAAAAATATTTTTTTTCCCAAAGTAACTAAAAAAGTAACTTTTTTTCCAAAGTAACTAAAAAAGTAACTTTTTTTCCAAAGAAACTAAAAAAATATTTTTTTTTCCAAAGTAACTAAAAAAATATTTTTTTTCCAAAGTAACTAAAAAAATATTTTTTTTCCAAAGTAACTAAAAAAATATTGTTTTTTCCAAAGTAACTAAAAAAATATTTTTTTTCCAAAGTAACTAAAAAAGTAACTTTTTTTCCAAAGTAACTAAAAAAATATTTTTTTTTCCAAAGTAACTAAAAAAATATTTTTTTTTCCAAAGTAACTAAAAAAATATTTTTTTTTCCAAAGTAACTAAAAAAGTAACTTTTTTTCCAAAGTAACTAAAAAAGTAACTTTTTTTCCAAAGAAACTAAAAAAAAAAAAATTTTCCAAAGTAACTAAAAAAAATTTTTTTTTCCAAAGTAACTAAAAAAATATTTTTTTTTCCAAAGTAACTAAAAAAAAATTTTTTTTTCCAAAGTAACTAAAAAAATATTTTTTTTTCCAAAGTAACTAAAAAAGTAACTTTTTTTCCAAAGTAACTAAAAAAGTAACTTTTTTTCCAAAGTAACTAAAAAAATATTTTTTTTTCCAAAGTAACTAAAAAAATATTTTTTTTCCAAAGAAACTAAAAAAATATTTTTTTTTCCAAAGTAACTAAAAAAATATTTTTTTTTCCAAAGTAACTAAAAAAATATTTTTTTTTCCAAAGTAACTAAAAAAATATTTTTTTTTCCAAAGTAACTAAAAAAATATTTTTTTTTCCAAAGTAACTAAAAAAATATTTTTTTTCCCAAAGTAACTAAAAAAGTAACTTTTTTTCCAAAGTAACTAAAAAAATATTTTTTTTTCCAAAGTAACTAAAAAAATATTTTTTTTTCCAAAGTAACTAAAAAAATATTTTTGTTTCCAAAGTAACTAAAAAAGTAACTTTTTTTCCAAAGTAACTAAAAAAATATTTTTTTTTCCAAAGTAACTAAAAAAGTAACTTTTTTTCCAAAGTAACTAAAAAAGTAACTTTTTTTCCAAAGTAACTAAAGAAATATTTTTTTTTCCAAAGTAACTAAAAAAGTAACTTTTTTTCCAAAGTAACTAAAAAAGTAACTTTTTTTCCAAAGTAACTAAAAAAGTAACTTTTTTTCCAAAGAAACTAAAAAAATATTTTTTTTTCCAAAGTAACTAAAAAAATATTTTTTTTCCAAAGTAACTAAAAAAATATTTTTTTTCCAAAGTAACTAAAAAAATATTGTTTTTTCCAAAGTAACTAAAAAAATATTTTTTTTCCAAAGTAACTAAAAAAGTAACTTTTTTTCCAAAGTAACTAAAAAAATATTTTTTTTTCCAAAGTAACTAAAAAAATATTTTTTTTTCCAAAGTAACTAAAAAAATATTTTTTTTTCCAAAGTAACTAAAAAAGTAACTTTTTTTCCAAAGTAACTAAAAAAGTAACTTTTTTTCCAAAGAAACTAAAAAAAAAAAAATTTTCCAAAGTAACTAAAAAAAATTTTTTTTTCCAAAGTAACTAAAAAAAATTTTTGTTTCCAAAGTAACTAAAAAAAAAAAAATTTTTCCAAAGTAACTAAAAAAAATTTTTTTTTCCAAAGTAACTAAAAATTTTTTTTTTTTTCCAAAGTAACTAAAAAAATATTTTTTTTTCCAAAGTAACTAAAAAAATATTTTTTTTTCCAAAGTAACTAAAAAAGTAACTTTTTTTCCAAAGTAACTAAAAAAGTAACTTTTTTTCCAAAGTAACTAAAAAAATATTTTTTTTTCCAAAGTAACTAAAAAAATATATTTTTTTCCAAAGAAACTAAAAAAATATTTTTTTTTCCAAAGTAACTAAAAAAATATTTTTTTTTCCAAAGTAACTAAAAAAATATTTTTTTTTCCAAAGTAACTAAAAAAATTTTTTTTTTTCCAAAGTAACTAAAAAAATATTTTTTTTTCCAAAGTAACTAAAAAAATATTTTTTTTTCCAAAGTAACTAAAAAAAGTAACTTTTTTTCCAAAGTAACTAAAAAAATATTTTTTTTTCCAAAGTAACTAAAAAAATATTTTTTTTTCCAAAGTAACTAAAAAAATATTTTTGTTTCCAAAGTAACTAAAAAAGTAACTTTTTTTCCAAAGTAACTAAAAAAAAAAAAAAATTTCCAAAGTAACTAAAAAAGTAACTTTTTTTCCAAAGTAACTAAAAAAGTAACTTTTTTTCCAAAGTAACTAAAGAAATATTTTTTTTTCCAAAGTAACTAAAAAAGTAACTTTTTTTCCAAAGTAACTAAAAAAGTAACTTTTTTTCCAAAGTAACTAAAAAAGTAACTTTTTTTCCAAAGTAACTAAAAAAATATTTTTTTTTCCAAAGTAACTAAAAAAGTAACTTTTTTTCCAAAGTAACTAAAAAAGTAACTTTTTTTCCAAAGAAACTAAAAAAATATTTTTTTTTCCAAAGTAACTAAAAAAATATTTTTTTTCCAAAGTAACTAAAAAAATATTTTTTTTTCCAAAGTAACTAAAAAAATATTTTTTTTTCCAAAGTAACTAAAAAAAAAATTTTTTTTCCAAAGTAACTAAAAAAATATTTTTTTTCCAAAGTAACTAAAAAAATAATTTTTTTTCCAAAGTAACTAAAAAAATATTTTTTTTTCCAAAGTAACTAAAAAAATATATTTTTTTCCAAAGTAACTAAAAAAATATATTTTTTTCCAAAGTAACTAAAAAAATAATTTTTTTTCCAAAGTAACTAAAAAAATATTTTTTTTTCCAAAGTAACTAAAAAAATAATTTTTTTTCCAAAGTAACTAAAAAAGTAACTTTTTTTCCAAAGTAACTAAAAAAATATTTTTTTTTCCAAAGTAACTAAAAAAGTAAATTTTTTCCAAAGTAACTAAAAAAATATTTTTTTTTCCAAAGTAACTAAAAAAGTAACTTTTTTTCCAAAGTAACTAAAAAAGTAACTTTTTTTCCAAAGTAACTAAAAAAATATTTTTTTTTCCAAAGTAACTAAAAAAGTAAATTTTTTCCAAAGTAACTAAAAAAATATTTTTTTTTCCAAAGTAACTAAAAAAGTAACTTTTTTTCCAAAGTAACTAAAAAAATATTTTTTTTTCCAAAGTAACTAAAAAAGTAACTTTTTTTCCAAAGTAACTAAAAAAATATTTTTTTTTCCAAAGTAACTAAAAAAGTAACTTTTTTTCCAAAGTAACTAAAAAAATATTTTTTTTTCCAAAGTAACTAAAAAAGTAACTTTTTTTCCAAAGTAACTAAAAAAGTAACTTTTTTTCCAAAGTAACTAAAAAAATATTTTTTTTTCCAAAGTAACTAAAAAAGTAACTTTTTTTCCAAAGTAACTAAAAAAGTAACTTTTTTCCCAAAGTAACTAAAAAAATATTTTTTTTTCCAAAGTAACTAAAAAAATATTTTTTTTTTCCAAAGTAACTAAAAAAATATTTTTTTTTTCCAAAGTAACTAAAAAAATATTTTTTTTTCCAAAGTAACTAAAAAAATATTTTTTTTTCCAAAGTAACTAAAAAAGTAACTTTTTTTCCAAAGTAACTAAAAAAATATTTTTTTTTCCAAAGTAACTAAAAAAGTAATTTTTTTCGAAAGTAACTAAAAAAATATTTTTTTTTCCAAAGTAACTAAAAAAATATTTTTTTTCCAAAGTAACTAAAAAAAAAAAAAATTTTCCAAAGTAACTAAAAAAATATTTTTTTTCCCAAAGTGACTAAAAAAGTAACTTTTTTTTCCAAAGTAACTAAAAAAGTAACTTTTTTTCCAAAGTAACTAAAAAAATATTTTTTTTTCCAAAGTAACTAAAAAAGTAACTTTTTTTCCAAAGTAACTAAAAAAGTAACTTTTTTTCCAAAGTAACTAAAAAAATATATTTTTTTCCAAAGTAACTAAAAAAGTAAATTTTTTCCAAAGTAACTAAAAAAATATTTTTTTTTCCAAAGTAACTAAAAAAGTAACTTTTTTTCCAAAGTAACTAAAAAAATATTTTTTTTTCCAAAGTAACTAAAAAAGTAACTTTTTTTCCAAAGTAACTAAAAAAATATTTTTTTTTCCAAAGTAACTAAAAAAGTAACTTTTTTTCCAAAGTAACTAAAAAAATATTTTTTTTTCCAAAGTAACTAAAAAAGTAACTTTTTTTCCAAAGTAACTAAAAAAGTAACTTTTTTTCCAAAGTAACTAAAAAAATATTTTTTTTTCCAAAGTAACTAAAAAAGTAACTTTTTTTCCAAAGTAACTAAAAAAGTAACTTTTTTCCCAAAGTAACTAAAAAAATATTTTTTTTTCCAAAGTAACTAAAAAAATATTTTTTTTTTCCAAAGTAACTAAAAAAATATTTTTTTTTTCCAAAGTAACTAAAAAAATATTTTTTTTTCCAAAGTAACTAAAAAAATATTTTTTTTTCCAAAGTAACTAAAAAAGTAACTTTTTTTCCAAAGTAACTAAAAAAATATTTTTTTTTCCAAAGTAACTAAAAAAGTAATTTTTTTCGAAAGTAACTAAAAAAATATTTTTTTTTCCAAAGTAACTAAAAAAATATTTTTTTTCCAAAGTAACTAAAAAAAAATTTTTTTTTCCAAAGTAACTAAAAAAATATTTTTTTTCCCAAAGTAACTAAAAATATATATTTTTTTCCAAAGTAACTAAAGAAATATTTTTTTTTTCCAAAGTAACTAAAAAAATATTTTTTTTTCCAAAGTAACTAAAAAAATATTTTTTTTTCCAAAGTAACTAAAAAAATATTTTTTTTTCCAAAGTAACAAAAAAAATATTTTTTTTTCCAAAGTAACTAAAAAAGTAACTTTTTTTCCAAAGTAACTAAAAAAATATTTTTTTTTCCAAAGTAACTAAAAAAATATTTTTTTTTCCAAAGTAACTAAAAAAATATTTTTTTTTCCAAAGTAACTAAAAAAATATATTTTTTTCCAAAGTAACTAAAAAAAAAAAAATTTTCACAAAGTAACTAAAAAAAATTTTTTTTTTCCAAAGTAACTAAAAAAAAAAAAAAATTTCCCAAAGTAACTAAAAAAATATTTTTTTTTCCAAAGTAACTAAAAAAGTAACTTTTTTTCCAAAGTAACTAAAAAAATATTTTTTTTTCCAAAGTAACTAAAAAAGTAACTTTTTTTCCAAAGTAACTAAAAAAATATTTTTTTTTCCAAAGTAACTAAAAAAGTAAATTTTTTCGAAAGTAACTAAAAAAATATTTTTTTTTCCAAAGTAACTAAAAAAATATTTTTTTTTCCAAAGTAACTAAAAAAATATTTTTTTTTCCAAAGTAACTAAAAAAGTAACTTTTTTTCCAAAGTAACTAAAAAAATATATTTTTTTCCAAAGTAACTAAAAAAGTAACTTTTTTTCCAAAGTAACTAAAAAAAAAATTTTTTTCCAAAGTAACTAAAAAAGTAACTTTTTTTCCAAAGTAACTAAAAAAATATTTTTTTTTCCAAAGTAACTAAAAAAGTAACTTTTTTCCAAAGTAACTAAAAAAGTAACTTTTTTTCCAAAGTAACTAAAAAAGTAACTTTTTTTCCAAAGTGACTAAAAAAGTAACTTTTTTTCCAAAGTGACTAAAAAAGTAACTTTTTTCCAAAGTAACTAAAAAAATATTTTTTTTTCCAAAGTAACTAAAAAAGTAACTTTTTTTCCAAAGTAACTAAAAAAGTAACTTTTTTCCCAAAGTAACTAAAAAAATATTTTTTTTTCCAAAGTAACTAAAAAAATATTTTTTTTTTCCAAAGTAACTAAAAAAAATATTTTTTTTTCCAAAGTAACTAAAAAAATATTTTTTTTTCCAAAGTAACTAAAAAAATATATTTTTTTCCAAAGTAACTAAAAAAGTAACTTTTTTTCCAAAGTAACTAAAACAATATTTTTTTTTCCAAAGTAACTAAAAAAGTAAATTTTTTCGAAAGTAACTAAAAAAATATTTTTTTTTCCAAAGTAACTAAAAAAATATTTTTTTTTCCAAAGTAACTAAAAAAATATTTTTTTTTCCAAAGTAACTAAAAAAATATTTTTTTTTCCAAAGTAACTAAAAAAATAATTTTTTTTCCAAAGTAACTAAAAAAATATTTTTTTTCCCAAAGTAACTAAAAAAATATTTTTTTTTCCAAAGTAACTAAAGAAATATTTTTTTTTTCCAAAGTAACTAAAAAAGTAACTTTTTTTCCAAAGTAACTAAAAAAGTAACTTTTTTTCCAAAGTAACTAAAAAAGTAACTTTTTTTCCAAAGTAACTAAAAAAGTAACTTTTTTTCCAAAGTAACTAAAAAAATATTTTTTTTTCTAAAGTAACTAAAAAAGTAACTTTTTTTCCAAAGTAACTAAAAAAGTAACTTTTTTTCCAAAGTAACTAAAAAAGTAACTTTTTTTCCAAAGTAACTAAAAAAATATTTTTTTTTCCAAAGTAACTAAAAAAATATTTTTTTTCCAAAGTAACTAAAAAAGTAACTTTTTTTCCAAAGTAACTAAAAAAATATTTTTTTTTCTAAAGTAACTAAAAAAGTAACTTTTTTTCCAAAGTAACTAAAAAAGTAACTTTTTTTCCAAAGTAACTAAAAAAATATTGTTTTTTCCAAAGTAACTAAAAAAATATTGTTTTTTCCAAAGTAACTAAAAAAATATTTTTTTTCCAAAGTAACTAAAAAAGTAACTTTTTTTCCAAAGTAACTAAAAAAATATTTTTTTTTCCAAAGTAACTAAAAAAAAAAAAAATTTTCCAAAGTAACTAAAAAAATATTTTTTTTTCCAAAGTAACTAAAAAAGTAACTTTTTTCCAAAGTAACTAAAAAAGTAACTTTTTTTCCAAAGTAACTAAAGAAATATTTTTTTTTCCAAAGTAACTAAAAAAGTAACTTTTTTTCCAAAGTAACTAAAAAAGTAACTTTTTTTCCAAAGTAACTAAAAAAGTAACTTTTTTTCCAAAGTAACTAAAAAAATATTTTTTTTTCCAAAGTAACTAAAAAAGTAACTTTTTTTCCAAAGTAACTAAAAAAGTAACTTTTTTTCCAAAGAAACTAAAAAAATATTTTTTTTTCCAAAGTAACTAAAAAAATATTTTTTTTCCAAAGTAACTAAAAAAATATTTTTTTTCCAAAGTAACTAAAAAAATATTGTTTTTTCCAAAGTAACTAAAAAAATATTTTTTTTCCAAAGTAACTAAAAAAGTAACTTTTTTTCCAAAGTAACTAAAAAAATATTTTTTTTTCCAAAGTAACTAAAAAAATATTTTTTTTTCCAAAGTAACTAAAAAAATATTTTTTTTTCCAAAGTAACTAAAAAAGTAACTTTTTTTCCAAAGTAACTAAAAAAGTAACTTTTTTTCCAAAGAAACTAAAAAAAAAAAAAATTTTCCAAAGTAACTAAAAAAAAAATTTTTTTCCAAAGTAACTAAAAAAAAATTTTTTTCCCAAAGTAACTAAAAAAAAAATTTTTTTTCCAAAGTAACTAAAAAAATTTTTTTTTTCCAAAGTAACTAAAAAAATTTTTTTTTTTCCAAAGTAACTAAAAAAATATTTTTTTTTCCAAAGTAACTAAAAAAATATTTTTTTTTCCAAAGTAACTAAAAAAGTAACTTTTTTTCCAAAGTAACTAAAAAAGTAACTTTTTTTCCAAAGTAACTAAAAAAATATTTTTTTTTCCAAAGTAACTAAAAAAATATTTTTTTTCCAAAGAAACTAAAAAAATATTTTTTTTTCCAAAGTAACTAAAAAAATATTTTTTTTTCCAAAGTAACTAAAAAAATATTTTTTTTTCCAAAGTAACTAAAAAAATATTTTTTTTTCCAAAGTAACTAAAAAAATATTTTTTTTTCCAAAGTAACTAAAAAAATATTTTTTTTTCCAAAGTAACTAAAAAAGTAACTTTTTTTCCAAAGTAACTAAAAAAATATTTTTTTTTCCAAAGTAACTAAAAAAATATTTTTTTTTCCAAAGTAACTAAAAAAATATTTTTGTTTCCAAAGTAACTAAAAAAGTAACTTTTTTTCCAAAGTAACTAAAAAAAAAAAAATTTTCCAAAGTAACTAAAAAAGTAACTTTTTTTCCAAAGTAACTAAAAAAGTAACTTTTTTTCCAAAGTAACTAAAGAAATATTTTTTTTTCCAAAGTAACTAAAAAAGTAACTTTTTTTCCAAAGTAACTAAAAAAGTAACTTTTTTTCCAAAGTAACTAAAAAAGTAACTTTTTTTCCAAAGTAACTAAAAAAATATTTTTTTTTCCAAAGTAACTAAAAAAGTAACTTTTTTTCCAAAGTAACTAAAAAAGTAACTTTTTTTCCAAAGAAACTAAAAAAATATTTTTTTTTCCAAAGTAACTAAAAAAATATTTTTTTTCCAAAGTAACTAAAAAAATATTTTTTTTTCCAAAGTAACTAAAAAAAAATTTTTTTTTCCAAAGTAACTAAAAAAAAAATTTTTTTTCCAAAGTAACTAAAAAAATATTTTTTTTCCAAAGTAACTAAAAAAATAATTTTTTTTCCAAAGTAACTAAAAAAATATTTTTTTTTCCAAAGTAACTAAAAAAATATATTTTTTTCCAAAGTAACTAAAAAAATATATTTTTTTCCAAAGTAACTAAAAAAATAATTTTTTTTCCAAAGTAACTAAAAAAATATTTTTTTTTCCAAAGTAACTAAAAAAATAATTTTTTTTCCAAAGTAACTAAAAAAGTAACTTTTTTTCCAAAGTAACTAAAAAAATATTTTTTTTTCCAAAGTAACTAAAAAAGTAAATTTTTTCCAAAGTAACTAAAAAAATATTTTTTTTTCCAAAGTAACTAAAAAAGTAACTTTTTTTCCAAAGTAACTAAAAAAATATTTTTTTTTCCAAAGTAACTAAAAAAGTAAATTTTTTCCAAAGTAACTAAAAAAATATTTTTTTTTCCAAAGTAACTAAAAAAGTAACTTTTTTTCCAAAGTAACTAAAAAAATATTTTTTTTTCCAAAGTAACTAAAAAAGTAACTTTTTTTCCAAAGTAACTAAAAAAATATTTTTTTTTCCAAAGTAACTAAAAAAGTAACTTTTTTTCCAAAGTAACTAAAAAAATATTTTTTTTTCCAAAGTAACTAAAAAAGTAAATTTTTTCCAAAGTAACTAAAAAAATATTTTTTTTTCCAAAGTAACTAAAAAAGTAACTTTTTTTCCAAAGTAACTAAAAAAATATTTTTTTTTCCAAAGTAACTAAAAAAGTAACTTTTTTTCCAAAGTAACTAAAAAAATATTTTTTTTTCCAAAGTAACTAAAAAAGTAACTTTTTTTCCAAAGTAACTAAAAAAATATTTTTTTTTCCAAAGTAACTAAAAAAGTAACTTTTTTTCCAAAGTGACTAAAAAAGTAACTTTTTTTCCAAAGTAACTAAAAAAATAATTTTTTTTCCAAAGTAACTAAAAAAATATTTTTTTTTCCAAAGTAACTAAAAAAATATTTTTTTTTCCAAAGTAACTAAAAAAATATATTTTTTTCCAAAGTAACTAAAAAAATAAAAATTTTTCCAAAGTAACTAAAAAAATATTTTTTTTTCCAAAGTAACTAAAAAAATAATTTTTTTTCCAAAGTAACTAAAAAAGTAACTTTTTTTCCAAAGTAACTAAAAAAATATTTTTTTTTCCAAAGTAACTAAAAAAGTAAATTTTTTCCAAAGTAACTAAAAAAATATTTTTTTTTCCAAAGTAACTAAAAAAGTAACTTTTTTTCCAAAGTAACTAAAAAAATATTTTTTTTTCCAAAGTAACTAAAAAAATAATTTTTTTTCCAAAGTAACTAAAAAAGTAACTTTTTTTCCAAAGTAACTAAAAAAATATTTTTTTTTCCAAAGTAACTAAAAAAGTAAATTTTTTCCAAAGTAACTAAAAAAATATTTTTTTTTCCAAAGTAACTAAAAAAGTAACTTTTTTTCCAAAGTAACTAAAGAAATTTTTTTTTTTCCAAAGTAACTAAAAAAGTAACTTTTTTTCCAAAGTAACTAAAAAAGTAACTTTTTTTCCAAAGTAACTAAAAAAGTAACTTTTTTTCCAAAGTAACTAAAAAAATATTTTTTTTTCCAAAGTAACTAAAAAAGTAACTTTTTTTCCAAAGTAACTAAAAAAGTAACTTTTTTTCCAAAGAAACTAAAAAAATATTTTTTTTTCCAAAGTAACTAAAAAAATATTTTTTTTCCAAAGTAACTAAAAAAATATTTTTTTTTCCAAAGTAACTAAAAAAATATTTTTTTTTCCAAAGTAACTAAAAAAAAATTTTTTTTTCCAAAGTAACTAAAAAAATATTTTTTTTTCCAAAGTAACTAAAAAAATAATTTTTTTTCCAAAGTAACTAAAAAAGTAACTTTTTTTCCAAAGTAACTAAAAAAATATTTTTTTTTCCAAAGTAACTAAAAAAGTAAATTTTTTCCAAAGTAACTAAAAAAATATTTTTTTTTCCAAAGTAACTAAAAAAATAAAAAAATTTCCAAAGTAACTAAAAAAATATTTTTTTTTCCAAAGTAACTAAAAAAATAATTTTTTTTCCAAAGTAACTAAAAAAGTAACTTTTTTTCCAAAGTAACTAAAAAAATATTTTTTTTTCCAAAGTAACTAAAAAAGTAAATTTTTTCCAAAGTAACTAAAAAAATATTTTTTTTTCCAAAGTAACTAAAAAAGTAACTTTTTTTCCAAAGTAACTAAAGAAATATTTTTTTTTCCAAAGTAACTAAAAAAGTAACTTTTTTTCCAAAGTAACTAAAAAAGTAACTTTTTTTCCAAAGTAACTAAAAAAGTAACTTTTTTTCCAAAGTAACTAAAAAAATATTTTTTTTTCCAAAGTAACTAAAAAAGTAACTTTTTTTCCAAAGTAACTAAAAAAGTAACTTTTTTTCCAAAGAAACTAAAAAAATATTTTTTTTTCCAAAGTAACTAAAAAAATATTTTTTTTCCAAAGTAACTAAAAAAATATTTTTTTTTCCAAAGTAACTAAAAAAATATTTTTTTTTCCAAAGTAACTAAAAAAAATTTTTTTTTTCCAAAGTAACTAAAAAAATATTTTTTTTCCAAAGTAACTAAAAAAATAATTTTTTTTCCAAAGTAACTAAAAAAATATTTTTTTTTCCAAAGTAACTAAAAAAATTTTTTTTTTTCCAAAGTAACTAAAAAAATATATTTTTTTCCAAAGTAACTAAAAAAATAATTTTTTTTCCAAAGTAACTAAAAAAATATTTTTTTTTCCAAAGTAACTAAAAAAATAATTTTTTTTCCAAAGTAACTAAAAAAGTAACTTTTTTTCCAAAGTAACTAAAAAATATTTTTTTTTCCAAAGTAACTAAAAAAGTAAATTTTTTCCAAAGTAACTAAAAAAATATTTTTTTTTCCAAAGTAACTAAAAAAGTAACTTTTTTTCCAAAGTAACTAAAAAAATATTTTTTTTTCCAAAGTAACTAAAAAAGTAAATTTTTTCCAAAGTAACTAAAAAAATATTTTTTTTTCCAAAGTAACTAAAAAAGTAACTTTTTTTCCAAAGTAACTAAAAAAATATTTTTTTTTCCAAAGTAACTAAAAAAGTAACTTTTTTTCCAAAGTAACTAAAAAAATATTTTTTTTTCCAAAGTAACTAAAAAAGTAACTTTTTTTCCAAAGTAACTAAAAAAATATTTTTTTTTCCAAAGTAACTAAAAAAGTAAATTTTTTCCAAAGTAACTAAAAAAATATTTTTTTTTCCAAAGTAACTAAAAAAGTAACTTTTTTTCCAAAGTAACTAAAAAAATATTTTTTTTTCCAAAGTAACTAAAAAAGTAACTTTTTTTCCAAAGTAACTAAAAAAATATTTTTTTTTCCAAAGTAACTAAAAAAGTAACTTTTTTTCCAAAGTAACTAAAAAAATATTTTTTTTTCCAAAGTAACTAAAAAAGTAACTTTTTTTCCAAAGTGACTAAAAAAGTAACTTTTTTTCCAAAGTAACTAAAAAAATAATTTTTTTTCCAAAGTAACTAAAAAAATATTTTTTTTTCCAAAGTAACTAAAAAAATATTTTTTTTTCCAAAGTAACTAAAAATATATATATTTTTCCAAAGTAACTAAAAAAATAATTTTTTTTCCAAAGTAACTAAAAAAATATTTTTTTTTCCAAAGTAACTAAAAAAATAATTTTTTTTCCAAAGTAACTAAAAAAGTAACTTTTTTTCCAAAGTAACTAAAAAAATATTTTTTTTTCCAAAGTAACTAAAAAAGTAAATTTTTTCCAAAGTAACTAAAAAAATATTTTTTTTTCCAAAGTAACTAAAAAAGTAACTTTTTTTCCAAAGTAACTAAAAAAATATTTTTTTTTCCAAAGTAACTAAAAAAATATTTTTTTTTCCAAAGTAACTAAAAAAGTAACTTTTTTTCCAAAGTAACTAAAAAAATATTTTTTTTTCCAAAGTAACTAAAAAAGTAACTTTTTTTCCAAAGTAACTAAAAAAATATTTTTTTTTCCAAAGTAACTAAAAAAGTAACTTTTTTTCCAAAGTAACTAAAAAAATATTTTTTTTTCCAAAGTAACTAAAAAAGTAACTTTTTTTCCAAAGTAACTAAAAAAGTAACTTTTTTTCCAAAGTAACTAAAAAAGTAACTTTTTTTCCAAAGTGACTAAAAAAGTAACTTTTTTTCCAAAGTAACTAAAAAAATTTTTTTTTTCCAAAGTAACTAAAAAAAAAAATTTTTTCCAAAGTAACTAAAAAAAAAAAAAATTTTCCAAAGTAACTAAAAAAATTTTTTTTTTCCAAAGTAACTAAAAAAATATTTTTTTTTCCAAAGTAACTAAAAAAATATTTTTTTTTCCAAAGTAACTAAAAAAATTTTTTTTTTTCCAAAGTAACTAAAAAAGTAACTTTTTTTCCAAAGTAACTAAAAAAGTAACTTTTTTTCCAAAGTAACTAAAAAAATAATTTTTTTTCCAAAGTAACTAAAAAAATATTTTTTTTCCAAAGAAACTAAAAAAATATTTTTTTTTCCAAAGTAACTAAAAACATATTTTTTTTTCCAAAGTAACTAAAAAAATATTTTTTTTTCCAAAGTAACTAAAAAAATATTTTTTTTTCCAAAGTAACTAAAAAAATATTTTTTTTTCCAAAGTAACTAAAAAAATATTTTTTTTTCCAAAGTAACTAAAAAAGTAACTTTTTTTCCAAAGTAACTAAAAAAATATTTTTTTTTCCAAAGTAACTAAAAAAATATTTTTTTTTCCAAAGTAACTAAAAAAATATTTTTGTTTCCAAAGTAACTAAAAAAGTAACTTTTTTTCCAAAGTAACTAAAAAAAAAAAATTTTTTCCAAAGTAACTAAAAAAGTAACTTTTTTTCCAAAGTAACTAAAAAAGTAACTTTTTTTCCAAAGTAACTAAAGAAATATTTTTTTTTCCAAAGTAACTAAAAAAGTAACTTTTTTTCCAAAGTAACTAAAAAAGTAACTTTTTTTCCAAAGTAACTAAAAAAGTAACTTTTTTTCCAAAGTAACTAAAAAAATATTTTTTTTTCCAAAGTAACTAAAAAAGTAACTTTTTTTCCAAAGTAACTAAAAAAGTAACTTTTTTTCCAAAGAAACTAAAAAAATATTTTTTTTTCCAAAGTAACTAAAAAAATATTTTTTTTCCAAAGTAACTAAAAAAATATTTTTTTTTCCAAAGTAACTAAAAAAATATTTTTTTTTCCAAAGTAACTAAAAAAAAATTTTTTTTTCCAAAGTAACTAAAAAAATATTTTTTTTCCAAAGTAACTAAAAAAATAATTTTTTTTCCAAAGTAACTAAAAAAATATTTTTTTTTCCAAAGTAACTAAAAAAATATTTTTTTTTCCAAAGTAACTAAAAAAATATATTTTTTTCCAAAGTAACTAAAAAAATAATTTTTTTTCCAAAGTAACTAAAAAAATATTTTTTTTTCCAAAGTAACTAAAAAAATAATTTTTTTTCCAAAGTAACTAAAAAAGTAACTTTTTTTCCAAAGTAACTAAAAAAATATTTTTTTTTCCAAAGTAACTAAAAAAGTAAATTTTTTCCAAAGTAACTAAAAAAATATTTTTTTTTCCAAAGTAACTAAAAAAGTAACTTTTTTTCCAAAGTAACTAAAAAAATATTTTTTTTTCCAAAGTAACTAAAAAGTAAATTTTTTCCAAAGTAACTAAAAAAATATTTTTTTTTCCAAAGTAACTAAAAAAGTAACTTTTTTTCCAAAGTAACTAAAAAAATATTTTTTTTTCCAAAGTAACTAAAAAAATATTTTTTTTTCCAAAGTAACTAAAAAAATATTTTTTTTTCCAAAGTAACTAAAAAAATATTTTTTTTTCCAAAGTAACTAAAAAAATATTTTTTTTTCCAAAGTAACTAAAAAAGTAACTTTTTTTCCAAAGTAACTAAAAAAATATTTTTTTTTCCAAAGTAACTAAAAAAATATTTTTTTTTCCAAAGTAACTAAAAAAATATTTTTGTTTCCAAAGTAACTAAAAAAGTAACTTTTTTTCCAAAGTAACTAAAAAAAAAAAAATTTTTCCAAAGTAACTAAAAAAGTAACTTTTTTTCCAAAGTAACTAAAAAAGTAACTTTTTTTCCAAAGTAACTAAAGAAATATTTTTTTTTCCAAAGTAACTAAAAAAGTAACTTTTTTTCCAAAGTAACTAAAAAAGTAACTTTTTTTCCAAAGTAACTAAAAAAGTAACTTTTTTTCCAAAGTAACTAAAAAAATATTTTTTTTTCCAAAGTAACTAAAAAAGTAACTTTTTTTCCAAAGTAACTAAAAAAGTAACTTTTTTTCCAAAGAAACTAAAAAAATATTTTTTTTTCCAAAGTAACTAAAAAAATATTTTTTTTCCAAAGTAACTAAAAAAATTTTTTTTTTTCCAAAGTAACTAAAAAAATATTTTTTTTTCCAAAGTAACTAAAAAAATTTTTTTTTTTCCAAAGTAACTAAAAAAATATTTTTTTTCCAAAGTAACTAAAAAAATAATTTTTTTTCCAAAGTAACTAAAAAAATATTTTTTTTTCCAAAGTAACTAAAAAAATATTTTTTTTTCCAAAGTAACTAAAAAAATATATTTTTTTCCAAAGTAACTAAAAAAATAATTTTTTTTCCAAAGTAACTAAAAAAATATTTTTTTTTCCAAAGTAACTAAAAAAATAATTTTTTTTCCAAAGTAACTAAAAAAGTAACTTTTTTTCCAAAGTAACTAAAAAAATATTTTTTTTTCCAAAGTAACTAAAAAAGTAAATTTTTTCCAAAGTAACTAAAAAAATATTTTTTTTTCCAAAGTAACTAAAAAAGTAACTTTTTTTCCAAAGTAACTAAAAAAATATTTTTTTTTCCAAAGTAACTAAAAAAGTAAATTTTTTCCAAAGTAACTAAAAAAATATTTTTTTTTCCAAAGTAACTAAAAAAGTAACTTTTTTTCCAAAGTAACTAAAAAAATATTTTTTTTTCCAAAGTAACTAAAAAAGTAACTTTTTTTCCAAAGTAACTAAAAAAATATTTTTTTTTCCAAAGTAACTAAAAAAGTAAATTTTTTCCAAAGTAACTAAAAAAATATTTTTTTTTCCAAAGTAACTAAAAAAGTAACTTTTTTTCCAAAGTAACTAAAAAAATATTTTTTTTTCCAAAGTAACTAAAAAAGTAAATTTTTTCCAAAGTAACTAAAAAAATATTTTTTTTTCCAAAGTAACTAAAAAAGTAACTTTTTTTCCAAAGTAACTAAAAAAATATTTTTTTTTCCAAAGTAACTAAAAAAGTAACTTTTTTTCCAAAGTAACTAAAAAAATATTTTTTTTTCCAAAGTAACTAAAAAAGTAAATTTTTTCCAAAGTAACTAAAAAAATATTTTTTTTTCCAAAGTAACTAAAAAAGTAACTTTTTTTCCAAAGTAACTAAAAAAATATTTTTTTTTCCAAAGTAACTAAAAAAGTAAATTTTTTCCAAAGTAACTAAAAAAATATTTTTTTTTCCAAAGTAACTAAAAAAGTAACTTTTTTTCCAAAGTAACTAAAAAAATATTTTTTTTTCCAAAGTAACTAAAAAAGTAACTTTTTTTCCAAAGTAACTAAAAAAATATTTTTTTTTCCAAAGTAACTAAAAAAGTAACTTTTTTTCCAAAGTAACTAAAAAAATATTTTTTTTTCCAAAGTAACTAAAAAAGTAACTTTTTTTCCAAAGTAACTAAAAAAGTAACTTTTTTTCCAAAGTAACTAAAAAAGTAACTTTTTTTCCAAAGTGACTAAAAAAGTAACTTTTTTTCCAAAGTAACTAAAAAAAATTTTTTTTTCCAAAGTAACTAAAAAAATTTTTTTTTTCCAAAGTAACTAAAAAAATATTTTTTTTTCCAAAGTAACTAAAAAAATATTTTTTTTTCCAAAGTAACTAAAAAAGTAACTTTTTTTCCAAAGTAACTAAAAAAGTAACTTTTTTTCCAAAGTAACTAAAAAAATAATTTTTTTTCCAAAGTAACTAAAAAAATATTTTTTTTCCAAAGAAACTAAAAAAATATTTTTTTTTCCAAAGTAACTAAAAACATATTTTTTTTTTCCAAAGTAACTAAAAAAATATTTTTTTTTCCAAAGTAACTAAAAAAATATTTTTTTTTCCAAAGTAACTAAAAAAATATTTTTTTTTCCAAAGTAACTAAAAAAATATTTTTTTTTCCAAAGTAACTAAAAAAGTAACTTTTTTTCCAAAGTAACTAAAAAAATATTTTTTTTTCCAAAGTAACTAAAAAAATATTTTTTTTTCCAAAGTAACTAAAAAAATATTTTTGTTTCCAAAGTAACTAAAAAAGTAACTTTTTTCCAAAGTAACTAAAAAAAAAATTTTTTTTCCAAAGTAACTAAAAAAGTAACTTTTTTTCCAAAGTAACTAAAAAAGTAACTTTTTTTCCAAAGTAACTAAAGAAATATTTTTTTTTCCAAAGTAACTAAAAAAGTAACTTTTTTTCCAAAGTAACTAAAAAAGTAACTTTTTTTCCAAAGTAACTAAAAAAGTAACTTTTTTTCCAAAGTAACTAAAAAAATATTTTTTTTTCCAAAGTAACTAAAAAAGTAACTTTTTTTCCAAAGTAACTAAAAAAGTAACTTTTTTTCCAAAGAAACTAAAAAAATATTTTTTTTTCCAAAGTAACTAAAAAAATATTTTTTTTCCAAAGTAACTAAAAAAAATTTTTTTTTTCCAAAGTAACTAAAAAAATATTTTTTTTTCCAAAGTAACTAAAAAAATTTTTTTTTTTCCAAAGTAACTAAAAAAATATTTTTTTTCCAAAGTAACTAAAAAAATAATTTTTTTTCCAAAGTAACTAAAAAAATATTTTTTTTTCCAAAGTAACTAAAAAAATATTTTTTTTTCCAAAGTAACTAAAAAAATATATTTTTTTCCAAAGTAACTAAAAAAATTATTTTTTTTCCAAAGTAACTAAAAAAATATTTTTTTTTCCAAAGTAACTAAAAAAATAATTTTTTTTCCAAAGTAACTAAAAAAGTAACTTTTTTTCCAAAGTAACTAAAAAAATATTTTTTTTTCCAAAGTAACTAAAAAAGTAAATTTTTTCCAAAGTAACTAAAAAAATATTTTTTTTTCCAAAGTAACTAAAAAAGTAACTTTTTTTCCAAAGTAACTAAAAAAAATATTTTTTTTTCCAAAGTAACTAAAAAAGTAAATTTTTTCCAAAGTAACTAAAAAAATATTTTTTTTTCCAAAGTAACTAAAAAAGTAACTTTTTTTCCAAAGTAACTAAAAAAATATTTTTTTTTCCAAAGTAACTAAAAAAGTAACTTTTTTTCCAAAGTAACTAAAAAAATATTTTTTTTTCCAAAGTAACTAAAAAAGTAAAAAAAAAATTCCAAAGTAACTAAAAAAGTAAAAAAAAAATTCCAAAGTAACTAAAAAAGTAAATTTTTTCCAAAGTAACTAAAAAAATATTTTTTTTTCCAAAGTAACTAAAAAAGTAACTTTTTTTCCAAAGTAACTAAAAAAATATTTTTTTTTCCAAAGTAACTAAAAAAGTAACTTTTTTTCCAAAGTAACTAAAAAAATATTTTTTTTTCCAAAGTAACTAAAAAAGTAACTTTTTTTCCAAAGTAACTAAAAAAGTAACTTTTTTTCCAAAGTAACTAAAAAAGTAACTTTTTTTCCAAAGTGACTAAAAAAGTAACTTTTTTTCCAAAGTAACTAAAAAAATAATTTTTTTTCCAAAGTAACTAAAAAAATATTTTTTTTTCCAAAGTAACTAAAAAATATATATTTTTTTCCAAAGTAACTAAAAAAATATATTTTTTTCCAAAGTAACTAAAAAAATAATTTTTTTTCCAAAGTAACTAAAAAAATATTTTTTTTTCCAAAGTAACTAAAAAAATAAAAAAAATTCCAAAGTAACTAAAAAAGTAACTTTTTTTCCAAAGTAACTAAAAAAATATTTTTTTTTCCAAAGTAACTAAAAAAGTAAATTTTTTCCAAAGTAACTAAAAAAATATTTTTTTTTCCAAAGTAACTAAAAAAGTAAATTTTTTCCAAAGTAACTAAAAAAATATTTTTTTTTCCAAAGTAACTAAAAAAGTAACTTTTTTTCCAAAGTAACTAAAAAAATATTTTTTTTTCCAAAGTAACTAAAAAAGTAAATTTTTTCCAAAGTAACTAAAAAAATATTTTTTTTTCCAAAGTAACTAAAAAAGTAACTTTTTTTCCAAAGTAACTAAAAAAGTAACTTTTTTTCCAAAGTAACTAAAAAAATATTTTTTTTTCCAAAGTAACTAAAAAAGTAACTTTTTTTCCAAAGTAACTAAAAAAATATTTTTTTTTCCAAAGTAACTAAAAAAGTAACTTTTTTTCCAAAGTAACTAAAAAAATATTTTTTTTTCCAAAGTAACTAAAAAAGTAACTTTTTTTCCAAAGTAACTAAAAAAGTAACTTTTTTTCCAAAGTAACTAAAAAAGTAACTTTTTTTCCAAAGTGACTAAAAAAGTAACTTTTTTTCCAAAGTAACTAAAAAAAAATTTTTTTTCCAAAGTAACTAAAAAAAAAAAAATTTTCCAAAGTAACTAAAAAAAAAAATTTTTTTCCAAAGTAACTAAAAAAATTTTTTTTTTCCAAAGTAACTAAAAAAATATTTTTTTTTCCAAAGTAACTAAAAAAATATTTTTTTTTCCAAAGTAACTAAAAAAATATTTTTTTTTCCAAAGTAACTAAAAAAGTAACTTTTTTTCCAAAGTAACTAAAAAAGTAACTTTTTTTCCAAAGTAACTAAAAAAATAATTTTTTTTCCAAAGTAACTAAAAAAATATTTTTTTTCCAAAGAAACTAAAAAAATATTTTTTTTTCCAAAGTAACTAAAAACATATTTTTTTTTCCAAAGTAACTAAAAAAATATTTTTTTTTCCAAAGTAACTAAAAAAATATTTTTTTTTCCAAAGTAACTAAAAAAATATTTTTTTTTCCAAAGTAACTAAAAAAGTAACTTTTTTTCCAAAGTAACTAAAAAAATATTTTTTTTTCCAAAGTAACTAAAAAAATATTTTTTTTTCCAAAGTAACTAAAAAAATATTTTTGTTTCCAAAGTAACTAAAAAAGTAACTTTTTTTCCAAAGTAACTAAAAAAAAAAAAAAATTTCCAAAGTAACTAAAAAAGTAACTTTTTTTCCAAAGTAACTAAAAAAGTAACTTTTTTTCCAAAGTAACTAAAGAAATTTTTTTTTTTCCAAAGTAACTAAAAAAGTAACTTTTTTTCCAAAGTAACTAAAAAAGTAACTTTTTTTCCAAAGTAACTAAAAAAGTAACTTTTTTTCCAAAGTAACTAAAAAAATATTTTTTTTTCCAAAGTAACTAAAAAAGTAACTTTTTTTCCAAAGTAACTAAAAAAGTAACTTTTTTTCCAAAGAAACTAAAAAAATATTTTTTTTTCCAAAGTAACTAAAAAAATATTTTTTTTCCAAAGTAACTAAAAAAATAAATTTTTTTCCAAAGTAACTAAAAAAGTAACTTTTTTTCCAAAGTAACTAAAAAAATATTTTTTTTTCCAAAGTAACTAAAAAAGTAAATTTTTTCCAAAGTAACTAAAAAAATATTTTTTTTTCCAAAGTAACTAAAAAAGTAACTTTTTTTCCAAAGTAACTAAAAAAATATTTTTTTTTCCAAAGTAACTAAAAAAGTAAATTTTTTCCAAAGTAACTAAAAAAATTTTTTTTTTTCCAAAGTAACTAAAAAAGTAACTTTTTTTCCAAAGTAACTAAAAAAATATTTTTTTTTCCAAAGTAACTAAAAAAGTAACTTTTTTTCCAAAGTAACTAAAAAAATATTTTTTTTTCCAAAGTAACTAAAAAAGTAACTTTTTTTCCAAAGTAACTAAAAAAATATTTTTTTTTCCAAAGTAACTAAAAAAGTAACTTTTTTTCCAAAGTAACTAAAAAAGTAACTTTTTTTCCAAAGTAACTAAAAAAGTAACTTTTTTTCCAAAGTGACTAAAAAAGTAACTTTTTTTCCAAAGTAACTAAAAAAATATTTTTTTTTCCAAAGTAACTAAAAAAGTAACTTTTTTCCCAAAGTAACTAAAAAAATATTTTTTTTTCCAAAGTAACTAAAAAAATATTTTTTTTTTCCAAAGTAACTAAAAAAATATTTTTTTTTTCCAAAGTAACTAAAAAAATATATTTTTTTCCAAAGTAACTAAAAAATATTTTTTTTTCCAAAGTAACTAAAAAAGTAACTTTTTTTCCAAAGTAACTAAAAAAATATTTTTTTTTCCAAAGTAACTAAAAAAGTAAATTTTTTCGAAAGTAACTAAAAAAATATTTTTTTTTCCAAAGTAACTAAAAAAATATTTTTTTTTCCAAAGTAACTAAAAAAAATTTTTTTTTTCCAAAGTAACTAAAAAAATATTTTTTTTCCCAAAGTAACTAAAAAAATATATTTTTTTCCAAAGTAACTAAAGAAATATTTTTTTTTCCAAAGTAACTAAAAAAATATTTTTTTTTCCAAAGTAACTAAAAAAATATTTTTTTTTCCAAAGTAACTAAAAAAATATTTTTTTTTCCAAAGTAACAAAAAAAATATTTTTTTTTCCAAAGTAACTAAAAAAGTAACTTTTTTTCCAAAGTAACTAAAAAAATATTTTTTTTTCCAAAGTAACTAAAAAAATATTTTTTTTTCCAAAGTAACTAAAAAAATATTTTTTTTTCCAAAGTAACTAAAAAAATATATTTTTTTCCAAAGTAACTAAAAAAAAAAAAATTTTCCCAAAGTAACTAAAAAAAATTTTTTTTTTCCAAAGTAACTAAAAAAATATTTTTTTTTCCCAAAGTAACTAAAAAAATATTTTTTTTCCCAAAGTAACTAAAAAAGTAACTTTTTTTCCAAAGTAACTAAAAAAATATTTTTTTTTCCAAAGTAACTAAAAAAGTAACTTTTTTTCCAAAGTAACTAAAAAAATATTTTTTTTTCCAAAGTAACTAAAAAAGTAAATTTTTTCGAAAGTAACTAAAAAAATATTTTTTTTTCCAAAGTAACTAAAAAAATATTTTTTTTTCCAAAGTAACTAAAAAAATATTTTTTTTTCCAAAGTAACTAAAAAAGTAACTTTTTTTCCAAAGTAAATAAAAAAAAAATTTTTTTCCAAAGTAACTAAAAAAGTAACTTTTTTTCCAAAGTAACTAAAAAAAATTTTTTTTCCAAAGTAACTAAAAAAGTAACTTTTTTTCCAAAGTAACTAAAAAAATTTATTTTTTTCCAAAGTAACTAAAAAAGTAACTTTTTTTCCAAAGTAACTAAAAAAGTAACTTTTTTTCCAAAGTAACTAAAAAAGTAACTTTTTTTCCAAAGTGACTAAAAAAGTAACTTTTTTCCCAAAGTAACTAAAAAAATATTTTTTTTTCCAAAGTAACTAAAAAAATATTTTTTTTTTCCAAAGTAACTAAAAAAATATTTTTTTTTTCCAAAGTAACTAAAAAAATATATTTTTTTCCAAAGTAACTAAAAAATATTTTTTTTTCCAAAGTAACTAAAAAAGTAACTTTTTTTCCAAAGTAACTAAAAAAATATTTTTTTTTCCAAAGTAACTAAAAAAGTAAATTTTTTCGAAAGTAACTAAAAAAATATTTTTTTTTCCAAAGTAACTAAAAAAATATTTTTTTTTCCAAAGTAACTAAAAAAAATTTTTTTTTTCCAAAGTAACTAAAAAAATATTTTTTTTCCCAAAGTAACTAAAAAAATATATTTTTTTCCAAAGTAACTAAAGAAATATTTTTTTTTCCAAAGTAACTAAAAAAATATTTTTTTTTCCAAAGTAACTAAAAAAATATTTTTTTTTCCAAAGTAACTAAAAAAATATTTTTTTTTCCAAAGTAACAAAAAAAATATTTTTTTTTCCAAAGTAACTAAAAAAGTAACTTTTTTTCCAAAGTAACTAAAAAAATATTTTTTTTTCCAAAGTAACTAAAAAAATATTTTTTTTTCCAAAGTAACTAAAAAAATATTTTTTTTTCCAAAGTAACTAAAAAAATATATTTTTTTCCAAAGTAACTAAAAAAAAAAAATTTTTCCCAAAGTAACTAAAAAAAATTTTTTTTTTCCAAAGTAACTAAAAAAATATTTTTTTTTCCCAAAGTAACTAAAAAAATATTTTTTTTCCCAAAGTAACTAAAAAAGTAACTTTTTTTCCAAAGTAACTAAAAAAATATTTTTTTTTCCAAAGTAACTAAAAAAGTAACTTTTTTTCCAAAGTAACTAAAAAAATATTTTTTTTTCCAAAGTAACTAAAAAAGTAAATTTTTTTCCAAAGTAACTAAAAAAATATTTTTTTTTCCAAAGTAACTAAAAAAATATTTTTTTTTCCAAAGTAACTAAAAAAATATTTTTTTTTCCAAAGTAACTAAAAAAATATATTTTTTTCCAAAGTAACTAAAAAAAAAAAAAATTTCCCAAAGTAACTAAAAAAAATTTTTTTTTTCCAAAGTAACTAAAAAAATATTTTTTTTTCCCAAAGTAACTAAAAAAATATTTTTTTTCCCAAAGTAACTAAAAAAGTAACTTTTTTTCCAAAGTAACTAAAAAAATATTTTTTTTTCCAAAGTAACTAAAAAAGTAACTTTTTTTCCAAAGTAACTAAAAAAATATTTTTTTTTCCAAAGTAACTAAAAAAGTAAATTTTTTCGAAAGTAACTAAAAAAATATTTTTTTTTCCAAAGTAACTAAAAAAATATTTTTTTTTCCAAAGTAACTAAAAAAATATTTTTTTTTCCAAAGTAACTAAAAAAGTAACTTTTTTTCCAAAGTAACTAAAAAAAAAATTTTTTTCCAAAGTAACTAAAAAAGTAACTTTTTTTCCAAAGTAACTAAAAAAAAATTTTTTTCCAAAGTAACTAAAAAAGTAACTTTTTTTCCAAAGTAACTAAAAAAAATTTTTTTTTTCCAAAGTAACTAAAAAAGTAACTTTTTTTCCAAAGTAACTAAAAAAGTAACTTTTTTTCCAAAGTAACTAAAAAAGTAACTTTTTTTCCAAAGTGACTAAAAAAGTAACTTTTTTCCAAAGTAACTAAAAAAATATTTTTTTTTCCAAAGTAACTAAAAAAGTAACTTTTTTTCCAAAGTAACTAAAAAAGTAACTTTTTTCCCAAAGTAACTAAAAATATATTTTTTTTTCCAAAGTAACTAAAAAAATATTATTTTTTTTCCAAAGTAACTAAAAAAATATTTTTTTTTCCAAAGTAACTAAAAAAATATATTTTTTTCCAAAGTAACTAAAAAAATATATTTTTTTCCAAAGTAACTAAAAAAGTAACTTTTTTTCCAAAGTAACTAAAACAATATTTTTTTTTCCAAAGTAACTAAAAAAGTAAATTTTTTCGAAAGTAACTAAAAAAATATTTTTTTTTCCAACGTAACTAAAAAAATATTTTTTTTTCCAAAGTAACTAAAAAAATATTTTTTTTTCCAAAGTAACTAAAAAAATATTTTTTTTTCCAAAGTAACTAAAAAAATATTTTTTTTTCCAAAGTAACTAAAAAAATATTTTTTTTCCCAAAGTAACTAAAAAAATATTTTTTTTTCCAAAGTAACTAAAGAAATATTTTTTTTTTCCAAAGTAACTAAAAAAATATTTTTTTTTCCAAAGTAACTAAAAAAATATTTTTTTTTCCAAAGTAACTAAAAAAATTTTTTTTTTCCAAAGTAACAAAAAAAATATTTTTTTTTCCAAAGTAACTAAAAAAGTAACTTTTTTTCCAAAGTAACTAAAAAAATATTTTTTTTTCCAAAGTAACTAAAAAAATATTTTTTTTTCCAAAGTAACTAAAAAAATATTTTTTTTTTCCAAAGTAACTAAAAAAATATATTTTTTTCCAAAGTAACTAAAAAAAAATTTTTTTTCCCAAAGTAACTAAAAAAATATTTTTTTTTCCAAAGTAACTAAAAAAATATTTTTTTTTCCCAAAGTAACTAAAAAAATATTTTTTTTTCCAAAGTAACTAAAAAAGTAACTTTTTTTCCAAAGTAACTAAAAAAATATTTTTTTTCCCAAAGTAACTAAAAAAGTAACTTTTTTTCCAAAGTAACTAAAAAAATATTTTTTTTTCCAAAGTAACTAAAAAAGTAAATTTTTTCGAAAGTAACTAAAAAAATATTTTTTTTTCCAAAGTAACTAAAAAAAATTTTTTTTTTCCAAAGTAACTAAAAAAAGGGTTAGGGTTAGGGTTAGGGTTAGGGTTAGGTTTAGTTAAGAGCCAGGGTTAGGGTTAGGGTTAGGGTTAGGGTTTAGGGTTAGGGTTAGGGTTAGGTTCAGGAGAAAAAAAGGGTCTGGCTGCCTTTAGGCAGTCAGAGGGCACGGGCACACAAAGTATAGACCTTAATACCTGTAGTTCTCAATAGGGGTTTGTAAGTTTTTTTCATGTTTTGCAGGTATCCTGGGTTAGGGTTAGGGTAGGGCTGGGCGATATGGCCTAAAAAAAAAATCTCCGATTTTTTTACAAAAAATCCGATTCACGATTGAAATCGATTTTTTTCCCCCAAAATTTTTTGCAGATGACAGAAGCTGTTGAAAACAATTTTTTCTTTTATTTTGTGATGATTTTCCCAAGTAGGTTGATAAAAATAAAGTGCAAACAAAACCTGAACATTGTAGAAAGGTGCCTGTAGTATACAAAAAGTATTTGGTCACTCTTTTGTTTGCCTGAATCATTTAAATATAAAATTAAATTAAACATAACATTAAATGGCATTAAATAGTAGCCTTCCATTGTAAACAACTGTGCAAATGTAACTTTTTACAGTAAGCTTTTCTAACTGAATACACTGATACAAACACAGCATGAAATAAAATGTATATGACCCTTTAACATTCACATTTTCAAAAGTGCAACATCTGATCTAACATCAACATAACATATTTTGCACAGTAAATAAGTGCATGTAAACAAAATCAAGTGCATTCACAACATAACCAACAGTATTAAACAGTAGTGCATGTTTTTTCTAAATATTTTTTGCCAGGAAGACAAGCCTGTCTACTACCTCTGGCTTCAGGCATGCACGGTGGCATGTAACAATGCCCCCCCCCACACACTGAAAAGCCTCTCAGAGGGGGCACTTGTAGCTGGCACAGAGAGGTATTTCTTTGCTAAAGTACTTAGCCTTGGAAAGTTAAGTTGGTGACGCTTCCACCAGTCAAGTGGATCGGTGTCTGGGTCAACCTGCTGGACCACAGGTCAGTTGTTGCGGAGTAGAATGACATCCCCTCCAGCTCCGCAGAGATCCTTTGGCGTGTACTATTGTACAGCCGAGGCAAGGCAACGTCAGAAAAATGTTTACGGCTTGGTAGCACGTACCTGGGGTCCAAAGCTTTGAGACGGTGAATAAACCCCGGCTTTTCCACGGTGTATATGGGCACCATATCTTTTGCGATATACATCGCGACTGCATCCGTGATGGCTTTCCACCGGGCACTCTTCTTCTCATGCGGAGTACAGTTGGTGAATGTCTCCAAAATGCTGGGTTGTTGTTGTGAGGTGGCGGCGGCGGCGGCCAGCAGTGAAGCTGCTGGCCGGCATTGTTTTAGTTTGTAAACAATGCGCGCGCACTCTACTACGGGAACCCAACGGGGGGGAGGGGTGGGGGCGATTTTCTCGATTTTCAATAAAACACATCGCCTTAAAGCACACATTCGAATTAATCGATTAAATCGATTTATCGCCCAGCCCTAGGTTAGGGTTAGGGGTTAGGGGTTAGGGGTTAGGGGTTAGGGGTTAGGGTTAGGGTTAGGGTTAGGGGTTAGGGTTAGGGTTAGGGTTAGGTGAGGGTTTTTGCCTCCCGAACGTCATGACAACGTCCGAGAGAAGTGCACTGTCCATAAACCGACTCTGAGTTGCCAGCAAGGCAACCACCACCCCCCGGTGTCCTGGCCTTAGCCAAATTTGTCCGTCCATTCTCCCACCGACGTAACCCCCGATGTTCCACAAGCACACCTGCGTACACACACGCATAAAAATTTAGACTGTTTTGTCTTAAATAAAAATTAATAGCAGACTGTATGGTCTGACCCCTGCTCTCCGAGCAGACTGTATGGTCTGAGCCCTGCGCTCAGAGCAGACCGAGCTTGTCCTGCACTCCACGCAGACTAAATGGTCTTGGCCCTGCCCTCCAAATTAAGCCAATCGTGCAACGTTTCGGAGAAATCACTCCTTCTTCAGGCAAATGGCTTAATTTTCGGTCACGCGTATTTCGTGACTGTTTCATTGTAACTTGTGAAACTGTATCTAATTGCCGTCTCCCCCAGTGAGGTTAAGTTTAGGGCAACAGTACAGGGACTGGATAAAAAAATGGAGGCTGGGTCGGAGGGCGATAGCCACCTCACTGACAACATTCCACGCAACGAGTACGGTAAAGGCACGGGCTAAGTTAGGTGAGGGTTTTTGCCTCCCGAACGTCATGACAACGTCCGAGAGAAGTGCACTGTCCATAAACCGACTCTGAGTTGCCAGCAAGGCAACCACCACCCCCCGGTGTCCTGGCCTTAGCCAAATTTGTCCGTCCATTCTCCCACCGACGTAACCCCCGATGTTCCACAAGCACACCTGCGTACACACACGCTTAAAAATGTAGACTGTTTTGTCTTAAATAAAAATTAATAGCAGACTGTATGGTCTGACCCCTGCTCTCCGAGCAGACTCTATGGTCTGAGCCCTGCGCTCAGAGCAGACCGAGCTTGTCCTGCACTCCACGCAGACTAAATGGTCTTGGCCCTGCCCTCCAAATTAAGCCAATCGTGCAACGTTTCGGAGAAATCACTCCTTCTTCAGGCAAATGGCTTAATTTTCGGTCACGCGTATTTCGTGACTGTTTCATTGTAACTTGTGAAACTGTATCTAATTGCCGTCTCCCCCAGTGAGGTTAAGTTTAGGGCAACAGTACAGGGACTGGATAAAAAAATGGAGGCTGGGTCGGAGGGCGATAGCCACCTCACTGACAACATTCCACGCAACGAGTACGGTAAAGGCACGGGCTAAGTTAGGTGAGGGTTTTTGCCTCCCGAACGTCATGACAACGTCCGAGAGAAGTGCACTGTCCATAAACCGACTCTGAGTTGCCAGCAAGGCAACCACCACCCCCCGGTGTCCTGGCCTTAGCCAAATTTGTCCGTCCATTCTCCCACCGACGTAACCCCCGATGTTCCACAAGCACACCTGCGTACACACACGCTTAAAAATTTAGACTGTTTTGTCTTAAATAAAAATTAATAGCAGACTGTATGGTCTGACCCCTGCTCTCCGAGCAGACTGTATGGTCTGAGCCCTGCGCTCAGAGCAGACCGAGCTTGTCCTGCACTCCACGCAGACTAAATGGTCTTGGCCCTGCCCTCCAAATTAAGCCAATCGTGCAACGTTTCGGAGAAATCACTCCTTCTTCAGGCAAATGGCTTAATTTTCGGTCACGCGTATTTCGTGACTGTTTCATTGTAACTTGTGAAACTGTATCTAATTGCCGTCTCCCCCAGTGAGGTTAAGTTTAGGGCAACAGTACAGGGACTGGATAAAAAAATGGAGGCTGGGTCGGAGGGCGATAGCCACCTCACTGACAACATTCCACGCAACGAGTACGGTAAAGGCACGGGCTAAGTTAGGTGAGGGTTTTTGCCTCCCGAACGTCATGACAACGTCCGAGAGAAGTGCACTGTCCATAAACCGACTCTGAGTTGCCAGCAAGGCAACCACCACCCCCCGGTGTCCTGGCCTTAGCCAAATTTGTCCGTCCATTCTCCCACCGACGTAACCCCCGATGTTCCACAAGCACACCTGCGTACACACACGCTTAAAAATTTAGACTGTTTTGTCTTAAATAAAAATTAATAGCAGACTGTATGGTCTGACCCCTGCTCTCCGAGCAGACTGTATGGTCTGAGCCCTGCGCTCAGAGCAGACCGAGCTTGTCCTGCACTCCACGCAGACTAAATGGTCTTGGCCCTGCCCTCCAAATTAAGCCAATCGTGCAACGTTTCGGAGAAATCACTCCTTCTTCAGGCAAATGGCTTAATTTTCGGTCACGCGTATTTCGTGACTGTTTCATTGTAACTTGTGAAACTGTATCTAATTGCCGTCTCCCCCAGTGAGGTTAAGTTTAGGGCAACAGTACAGGGACTGGATAAAAAAATGGAGGCTGGGTCGGAGGGCGATAGCCACCTCACTGACAACATTCCACGCAACGAGTACGGTAAAGGCACGGGCTAAGTTAGGTGAGGGTTTTTGCCTCCCGAACGTCATGACAACGTCCGAGAGAAGTGCACTGTCCATAAACCGACTCTGAGTTGCCAGCAAGGCAACCACCACCCCCCGGTGTCCTGGCCTTAACCAAATTTGTCCGTCCATTCTCCCACCGACGTAACCCCCGATGTTCCACAAGCACACTTGCGTACACACACGCTTAAAAATTTAGACTGTTTTGTCTTAAATAAAAATTAATAGCAGACTGTATGGTCTGACCCCTGCTCTCCGAGCAGACTGTATGGTCTGAGCCCTGCGCTCAGAGCAGACCGAGCTTGTCCTGCACTCCACGCAGACTAAATGGTCTTGGCCCTGCCCTCCAAATTAAGCCAATCGTGCAACGTTTCGGAGAAATCACTCCTTCTTCAGGCAAATGGCTTAATTTTCGGTCACGCGTATTTCGTGACTGTTTCATTGTAACTTGTGAAACTGTATCTAATTGCCGTCTCCCCCAGTGAGGTTAAGTTTAGGGCAACAGTACAGGGACTGGATAAAAAAATGGAGGCTGGGTCGGAGGGCGATAGCCACCTCACTGACAACATTCCACGCAACGAGTACGGTAAAGGCACGGGCTAAGTTAGGTGAGGGTTTTTGCCTCCCGAACGTCATGACAACGTCCGAGAGAAGTGCACTGTCCATAAACCGACTCTGAGTTGCCAGCAAGGCAACCACCACCCCCCGGTGTCCTGGCCTTAGCCAAATTTGTCCGTCCATTCTCCCACCGACGTAACCCCCGATGTTCCACAAGCACACCTGCGTACACACACGCTTAAAAATTTAGACTGTTTTGTCTTAAATAAAAATTAATAGCAGACTGTATGGTCTGACCCCTGCTCTCCGAGCAGACTGTATGGTCTGAGCCCTGCGCTCAGAGCAGACCGAGCTTGTCCTGCACTCCACGCAGACTAAATGGTCTTGGCCCTGCCCTCCAAATTAAGCCAATCGTGCAACGTTTCGGAGAAATCACTCCTTCTTCAGGCAAATGGCTTAATTTTCGGTCACGCGTATTTCGTGACTGTTTCATTGTAACTTGTGAAACTGTATCTAATTGCCGTCTCCCCCAGTGAGGTTAAGTTTAGGGCAACAGTACAGGGACTGGATAAAAAAATGGAGGCTGGGTCGGAGGGCGATAGCCACCTCACTGACAACATTCCACGCAACGAGTACGGTAAAGGCACGGGCTAAGTTAGGTGAGGGTTTTTGCCTCCCGAACGTCATGACAACGTCCGAGAGAAGTGCACTGTCCATAAACCGACTCTGAGTTGCCAGCAAGGCAACCACCACCCCCCGGTGTCCTGGCCTTAGCCAAATTTGTCCGTCCATTCTCCCACCGACGTAACCCCCGATGTTCCACAAGCACACCTGCGTACACACACGCTTAAAAATTTAGACTGTTTTGTCTTAAATAAAAATTAATAGCAGACTGTATGGTCTGACCCCTGCTCTCCGAGCAGACTGTATGGTCTGAGCCCTGCGCTCAGAGCAGACCGAGCTTGTCCTGCACTCCACGCAGACTAAATGGTCTTGGCCCTGCCCTCCAAATTAAGCCAATCGTGCAACGTTTCGGAGAAATCACTCCTTCTTCAGGCAAATGGCTTAATTTTCGGTCACGCGTATTTCGTGACTGTTTCATTGTAACTTGTGAAACTGTATCTAATTGCCGTCTCCCCCAGTGAGGTTAAGTTTAGGGCAACAGTACAGGGACTGGATAAAAAAATGGAGGCTGGGTCGGAGGGCGATAGCCACCTCACTGACAACATTCCACGCAACGAGTACGGTAAAGGCACGGGCTAAGTTAGGTGAGGGTTTTTGCCTCCCGAACGTCATGACAACGTCCGAGAGAAGTGCACTGTCCATAAACCGACTCTGAGTTGCCAGCAAGGCAACCACCACCCCCCGGTGTCCTGGCCTTAGCCAAATTTGTCCATCCATTCTCCCACCGACGTAACCCCCGATGTTCCACAAGCACACCTGCGTACACACACGCTTAAAAATGTAGACTGTTTTGTCTTAAATAAAAATTAATAGCAGACTGTATGGTCTGACCCCTGCTCTCCGAGCAGACTGTATGGTCTGAGCCCTGCGCTCAGAGCAGACCGAGCTTGTCCTGCACTCCACGCAGACTAAATGGTCTTGGCCCTGCCCTCCAAATTAAGCCAATCGTGCAACGTTTCGGAGAAATCACTCCTTCTTCAGGCAAATGGCTTAATTTTCGGTCACGCGTATTTCGTGACTGTTTCATTGTAACTTGTGAAACTGTATCTAATTGCCGTCTCCCCCAGTGAGGTTAAGTTTAGGGCAACAGTACAGGGACTGGATAAAAAAATGGAGGCTGGGTCGGAGGGCGATAGCCACCTCACTGACAACATTCCACGCAACGAGTACGGTAAAGGCACGGGCTAAGTTAGGTGAGGGTTTTTGCCTCCCGAACGTCATGACAACGTCCGAGAGAAGTGCACTGTCCATAAACCGACTCTGAGTTGCCAGCAAGGCAACCACCACCCCCCGGTGTCCTGGCCTTAGCCAAATTTGTCCGTCCATTCTCCCACCGACGTAACCCCCGATGTTCCACAAGCACACCTGCGTACACACACGCTTAAAAATGTAGACTGTTTTGTCTTAAATAAAAATTAATAGCAGACTGTATGGTCTGACCCCTGCTCTCCGAGCAGACTGTATGGTCTGAGCCCTGCGCTCAGAGCAGACCGAGCTTGTCCTGCACTCCACGCAGACTAAATGGTCTTGGCCCTGCCCTCCAAATTAAGCCAATCGTGCAACGTTTCGGAGAAATCACTCCTTCTTCAGGCAAATGGCTTAATTTTCGGTCACGCGTATTTCGTGACTGTTTCATTGTAACTTGTGAAACTGTATCTAATTGCCGTCTCCCCCAGTGAGGTTAAGTTTAGGGCAACAGTACAGGGACTGGATAAAAAAATGGAGGCTGGGTCGGAGGGCGATAGCCACCTCACTGACAACATTCCACGCAACGAGTACGGTAAAGGCACGGGCTAATTTAGGTGAGGGTTTTTGCCTCCCGAACGTCATGACAACGTCCGAGAGAAGTGCACTGTCCATAAACCGACTCTGAGTTGCCAGCAAGGCAACCACCACCCCCCGGTGTCCTGGCCTTAGCCAAATTTAGATAGAGGGTTAGGGTTAGGGTTAGAGGGTTAGGTTTAGTTAAGAGCGGGGCCCTCCTAAGAGGGCCACGAGGGGCACTGGCACAAGGGGGCTGTCCTTTAAAAAGGCTTTAAAAAAAACCTAACTAAAAAACAATTAAAAAACAATTAAACAATTTTATTAAAAACAGCCTGACAGCAGAGCAACCGCCAGCGGGACAGACGGAGAGGAGATGCTAAAAGGGGAAGGGAGGTTAAAAGGCACAATAATTATATAAATATAAAAAGATAATTTAACATATAATAAATGTAAACACACACACACATCTAAAACTTTAAAAAAAATAAATAAATAGATAAGTGCTTTTAAAAATTAAGTGCTTTAAAATGTAAAAAAACATACAAAATTGGAAACATGTCTAAAATTATGCCAAATAACCCCCTCCAACTTCAGCCACACGGTTGGGAATCTAAAAAATGGGCCTCGTCTGCCTGTGGGGGGAGGGAAGGACATAGGGTGCATCTCCAACATGGGAAGATTTAAAATAAATAAATAAATAATCAGATAATTAAAAATATAAATAAATAATTTAACAATCATACACAATTAAAATCGTTAAGCGGGTGAATAAAAACATGCATAATATATTAAAACCAACCGTGAAAGACAAGTATAAATATATAAAATATTAATAAATAAATAAACATGTATATAATATAAGATAAATACCCTGCTGGAGATGTAATGGGGGTGAGAGAAGGGACAAAGGGATGGCAGGCGAGGCTCCAATAAAAACAGACTGGGAGTTAGTATTTTTCGTTCAGCCCGTGAGGGTCTATAGTACCCAGTCTGTGGATCCATTTCCTCTCCGCTGCTTGCCGCTGTGCCCCGCTCCACTGCCCGCTGCTCTCCAGGCCCACACTTTGGAGACCATGTGAGCCATGGAGTTTAAAATGTGCATATAGGACGCTCGTACCATTCCCACTATTGATCATATAAAAATGCTGCTTAATTCTAAGGTGCAGCTCATTCTTTGTCTCCCCCACGTATAGTTTGTGGCAGGCCCCGCATCTAAGAGCATAAACCACATTCGATGCTGTGGGTGGCAGGGCCTGCCCCAAGTTAAAACCGAGTTTGCTCTGGGGGTTAAAAACGTGGGGGAGACGCATAAAACCGATCTCCGAACCTCGAAGCGCCTCCCTCCTGGTCTCTGTTTTGTTCAGGTCAGTGTGGACCAGGATATCCTTTAGGTTTTTATTCCTACGAAAGGCGGAGATCATCCGGCACCCAACCAGGGCGGCACAGTCCTCCCTCGTCCCCTGGAAGTTGCTTCTCAGTGTCTTTAGAAAGTTGTGTGTCCCATCTGAGAAGGTTGTAATTAAGGGGACAAGGGATAGGTCGGACGGACGCACCTGGGTGTTGTTGTTGAAGGTGCCGGCTACCTCCGCCTTAGTACTTCTGAGGAAGCGCTTCGAGTAACCCCTGAGCCTCAACGCACCAAAGAGGGTGCTGGTAGCCTCCTCCACATGCTCCGGGAAGGTGCAGATTCTGTGGAAGCGGATCAGCTGGGATTTGATGAGACCTCTGTACGTGTGCTTGGGGTGATAGCTCGACTTGTGAAGGAGTGCATGGCGGTCAGTGTCCTTAAAATATACCCTAGTGGCTAGTGTTTTCTGCTGGTCGCCGGAGTCACGGAAGAAGACCCGTGTGTCGAGGAACTCGACCGTGTCTGCCTGGATATTGTGTTTGAGTTTGATCCTGGGATGATGTGAGTTGAGGGTGTCCAGAAATGTATGAAAGTCCTGTTCTGTGTGATTCCAGAGGCCGAAGATGTCGTCCAGGTACCGGAAGTACAGGAGGGGTTTATATTGCATTTTGGTGAAGGCCTCCTCCTCCCAATGGGCCAGGTAGATGTCAGCATACGATGGTGAGTATTTCCGGCCCATTGCACAGCCACACAGCTGGAGATAGTGTTTATTGTTGAACTTGAAGTCATTTCTGGTGAGGGTGATTTGTAGTAACTGTATGATTTCTTTGTCGGGTCTGGCTGGATCTGGGTGTTTATTGAAAATGTGTTGAATGGCAGCAAGGCCGAGTGGTGTTTCAATATTCGTATAAAGGGAGTCTATGTCTATGGAAAAAAGGAAAGTGTGACCGGGTACTTGAAGGTTTTTTATTTTATTAACAAACTGGTAGGTGTCTTGAAGATAACTGGGATGAAGTCTGGAGAGTGGGTTGATGAAATGGTCTATGTATTCTGTTATTCTATATGTTTCGGAGCTGCAGTCACTGACAATGGGGCGGCCGACCGGAACAACAGAGGGGACCGTCCACGTCCCAGGAGGCTTGTGGATCTTGGGGAGAAGGTAGAAGAGGCGAGGCCTGGGTTCATCTGGACCGTCCAGGTATTGTTTTTGTTTTGCAGTGATATGTTTGTTATGGTGTAGACTATGTGTAATGTTCCTTACAAGTTGTTGTGTTTCTAGTTGTATAGAATGTGTAAGTGGTTTATAGTATGTGTTGTCATTTAACTGTCTTTCGGCTTCTAAAATGTAGTTGTGTCTGTCCTGTAAAACTATTTGTCCCCCTTTATCTGCTGGTTTGATGACTATGTGTTTGTTGTTGCTAAGTGTTTTAATGATGCGTTGATGTTCCTGGCTAATGTTGGATTGCGTGTGTGTAGGGGGACGCCATCGTGTGAGTGTTTGTAAATTCATGTGAATTAATTGTGTGATTACTGGTGAGATGGTGTCCGAGCGTGGTTCCCAGATGGACGGTCCAGTGAAGGGTACAGGCTCCCGCCCCTGTGCTCCCCAGAAGTGGTCGATCAGTTTCAGCCTCCTGTGAAAGGTGTGGAGATCCCCCCTGAGCTCCGGTCGGGTGGGAGGTCTTGGTGTGGGAATGAAAGTGAGACCTTTTTCCAGTATCTCCAGCTGTGCGGCCGTGAGGGAGAAGGTAGAACAGAGGTTGGTGATATTGGAGGTGTGGGGAGATGTATGATTACATTCCTCCCCAGTTACATGTTTAAATGTTGCTTCCAGTACCTGAGCAACACTCCGGCCGTCTCCGCTGTCCAGTGAATACCATCTTTTGGGTTGACGTGAAAGAGAAGTGGGTTAATTTCCGGAATGAAGTTGTATTTGTTAGCGATGAAAGTGTTAAACTGGGTGAGAAGTGTTTGTTTGCTGGGTGTCAGTGTGTCCGAAAAGTTGATAATTGGGATGTAGATGGTGGCGTTGGGAAAAGTGAGTTGGCTGGTCCTCCACAGATGTCCGAGTTGTTTTTGCATGGTGAGGAGATGGTTCTCTGCCAAACAGTTATTGAGGCCTATTGAGAGAATGATGTGTACTGTGTCTAACTGAGGAGGGAGTTTCTTAAATACGTCTGTGATATGGTAAAGGGTGGCTCCGGGGTAACTATCTATCTGTATGTGTGGATGTCTAAATGTTGGGATGCGTGCGAGGTTCGAGTCCCCAACAATCAGGGTCGTCTTCCGCACGTCCAGCGACCAGTCTTGTGATTTTCTATGGGTGTGGGGGTGTTTGTGGGGTTCTAGCCGTCCTGGGGAGCCAGGTGGCACCGCCGAGCCCCTGCTGTGGTTTGAGGTGGACAACTCAGGTGTTGGGGATGAAGTCAGCTTTTCGCTTTTTGTTGTTCCCTTCATCATCATGAGTCCGTTGTCCACCTCAGTGCCCGCCTGCGTGTTAGCGGGCCCGACGGCAACCAGCACTGGCTCCCTCTGCTGTTCGGGTGTTATTTCTGTCAATGGAGAGGATGAGATTGTGTTACTGCATGGTAGAGCAACATTACTGAGTAAGCATACATGTGAGGAGGAGGGGGGAGAGGAGGAGGGGGGTGCAGGTGGGTCGACGGAAGGGACAACCCGTGGGGCCAGTAGACGTTGGGGCTGTCTCTGGGGGAGGGCATGGACTTGTATTTTCACCTCCCGTCCGGGGTTGCGTCTGGGTTGCTGGGCTGTCCCCACATCAGGCCCACCCGTGTCCTCTCCAGGGGTACAGAGGTCTCGGTGAGTTGAGGTGGGATTGGATTGGGAGAGAGGGGGTGGGGAAGTATGGGGTGGGTGGGGGGAGGAGGAGCGGGCAGTGGGGATAGTGGCAGGTGGAAAAAAGGAGGGAGTGCGAGGTAAGGAGGTGGGGGGAGAAGAAGAGGGGGGAGAAGGTTGAAGAAGGTGGGGTTGCTGGAAAGGTAGGTTGGCTGGTGTTGGGAGTGGAGGAAAGTCCTGGGGGGAGAGCGGACCAAGGGAAGCAGCCTCCTCCGTTGTCGGGACCTTCGATATGATGTCCCGCAGTGTGTTGATGGAGGAGGGGGTGAGCTTCCTCCGGTATCTCGCTCTCCCCCACTGAATCGCCTTGTCAAAAATGACCTGGTTAAAAAGAGGAATTGTTTCCAGCCCCAAAGCAATCACCGTATCGTAGTGTTCCCTAAGTATTGTCATGTTTGTGTGCATCCAGTTATCCGTGTTCTGCTGAACCTTGAGATATGTTATTTCAGTTGGTGATGCTGGCTTGATGAAGGAGGTAAGTCTTTTCACCTTCCTCATCATGCCCTGTGGAAATGTGTTGGTGTTAAATGTGTTGTTAAGAATTTCTGAATGATGGATGGCTTGAAGTATTTTAAAGTAGGTTTTGGTATGTGTGTGAATGTCTGAGGGTGTCTTATGTGTGTGTGAAGGCTGTTGGTTCTGACCCCTGGGGGGGAGGGAAGAGCGGTGTGGAACATCGCTCACCTCCACCCCAGGGGCAGAAACCAGTGGATTAAATCTATTTGTAAGTGTTATTGCTGGGTGGGTCATGCTGTAGGGCTGGAAAGAAAGTTGAAAGGTTGTAAAGGGGGGGGGGGGGGGTTTCCAGTTGGATTGCCGGTGTCTTCCACAGAGAAGTCGTGTATCAGTCCGATTCCAACCCGGAGACAGGGTGGGACTTTCAGTCACAAAATAAAACAAGAGTCATTTGTTGAGCTGCTAAAAGGGATAACAAACAAAAACAATTCAAATAATTCAATCAATCCAAGAAAGATGGACGAGAATAAAGAAAGAACAGTTAAAAGAGAAAAGGCAATTATTTTTAAATACTTTTAACACTGTAGCAAAAAGAAAAGGAGTTTTAAAACCAGGAACTAGTTGCAGCCAATTTAAAAACCCACCACCGGGCACTCACGTTCAGGGATCAGAGTGTTGTAGTAGATCCCCTTGTATTCCAAGGTATACACAGCAGGGTGTAATGTTCAGCAGTTAAAGAGTCAAAGGCTCCGAGTTTGGTGAATCCTGGCAGATGTCTTCAGTGTGCACACTCTTGCTGTTTGAATTCAGGTGACTCACCCTCGGCCTTGTCCTGCTCCAAGCCTTCTTAGCTGCGTTTTACAAAATGTGCAGCCATCGTGCGGGTTTAGGTGGCTAAAAAAGGCAATCGCTGTCCCAGCTTTAAAAGATCTAGACTTTAAAAATACAAAGTCTAAAAGCTTGCCAGGGTTAGGGTTAGGGTTAACCCTAACCCTAACCCTAACCCTAACCCTAACCCTAACCCGGGAATCCGACTGTTTAATTAAAACAAAGCATCGCGAAGGCCCATGGCGGGTGATGACGCGATGTGATTTCTGCCCAGTGCTCTGAATGTCAAAGTGAAGAAATTCAATGAAGCGCGGGTAAACGGCGGGAGTAACTATGACTCTCTTACATTTTTTTTGGGGAAGGGAGTGAAGGCCGGGTTCGTAGATCTGCGGCCTCCTGTGGCGTAGGTCGACCACTGGTGCGTCGGGTCGTTTGAGGCATAGGTTGACCGAAAGCAGCCTGATGCCCAGGGAGTACGCAAGTGTTTTGATGATGGTCGGCTGGGCCAGACCTCCTCGTTGGTGGTCCGCGGTAACGTCTCCGGACGGCTAACCTGGCCCGTAAGCGCCCCGAACGTCGGGGCCCAGACTCAAACCTGGGCCTCGTGACTGCGGTGTTACCCCGTGTGGCGAGGCAACTGTCTCGCGGGAGCCCTATCAAGCGCGTGCATGGTACAGCGCTGATACACGGATGGGCGAATAGGGTAACACATTCGTTGTCCGATCTGTGGGCAGAGTGAGACGGTCGGGGTGATTCCGAACCTCGGCCGGCCCGGATGCAGATCTGCAGAGTGAGCGCGGTGATGCCCTACGCCAGCATCGGGCTCGTAGGGAGGGGAGGCGGGCCCTACGGGTCTGGCCCTCCCGGGGATAGACGCCTGGGAGGTGTCTACCGTTTCGTCTATATCCTTTTACTCACTCTGGCAGGCCGGTCGGCCAGTTGATTCTGGAGCCCGCAGCCGCCGTATAGGCAGCGCAGGGCGACGGTGTATGCATTCCCCGCACACTTGTCGTCTGTCGACCGATGTCTTTAGCGGCTGTAGGAAGATTCCGACAGGCGTTTCGCCAGTTTCGGGCGGTAGGTTCCTCCGGCCAGCGGGTTCGACTCTATGGCCGGGAGGACCCACGCGCAGGGGTGAGGCATAACTGTGACTCGCTTAATGGGTAGCTGGAGGCAGAGGTTGACCGATAGCAGGCCGCTCGAGGCATAGGTTGACCGAGAGCAGCTGGAGGCCCACAGCGAGCTCATAAATTGTCTTCATCAACCACGTGTGGCCCGTGTCAACGTCTCCGGACGGTTAACGTGGTCCGTAAGTGCCCCGGAACTCGGAACTGATCGAACTACAAACAGAGCCGGCCATGGGAGGGCTCCAGTCCTCGGGCTGTTGAGCCTCTCCCCCCCAGGCAGTTGGCATGAGGAAAAACCACCATTAGTTGCCCGATTAGCTGGGTCGAGAAGTAAGACTTCCGATAAAGCCCACCTTACAGCTCGCAGAGGTGCTAGCCCACCAACTACCCAACGATGCCGGGTTTGCATAAAAAAGGCTTGGAGCGAAGAGACTCTCCCCTTTACTGCGGACGGAAGGGGCCTTAAGTGTGAAAACTAGGACACGGCCTAGGCACACATCCCGATGATTCTTGGTGTCGGGACAAAGCGAGCGAGATATTGACTACGGTGATATTGAGCGATTGGATCCAAGTTTGAGGGACCGGCAAGGTAAGGTGCGCGAGCATCAACCCATTCCTAGGTTTAGGTTGAGAGAGACCCTCTAGGGTAACAGTCAAGAAATACCATATTGACTCCCGGATTTCCGGGGCGGACAAGGGTAAATCGGCTCGACCAGGTTACTACTGGTCGGGCCGTCCGGTCCTTGCTTAGGCCAGATCCTCTGGTCCGGGCTTGGCTCTTCGGGCGGCCCGCTGCAACCAGGAAAGCCGGGCATGTCGGGGGTTTGTGAATCCCCCGTTCGATCTGATATCGGTTCGATGTGGCCTGCACGCAGCTCAGGTCCAGTGCCAGCTACGGCATCACTGGGGGACACGGCCCCAGTTGAGCCGGCTCGCACTTTAAACCCTCGCCACTTGTTGGTGGAGGAGAGCGGCGCGTCCTCAAGCTGGAATCCCGTCGGAGGGAGTACAGTGGAGGGGTCTCTTGCACCCGGCAAGAGGAGAACCTCCAGCAGGCGTGCTGGAGGCCGCAAGAAGCGCGCCATGCTTAACATTGCGGTGTCTGGGGTCTTACTCGAGGTACAGAGCCAGCGGTCCCCCCCGTGCCAATCTGAGGAAAGGCATGACGGTGTGGAACGCGCGGAGAGCTCTACGTCGGCGACCACATTGATGTCAGGGATCAACGGTGGCGAGTACGCTGATATCAGGTCGTCCCAGCCTGCTCCTGTTAGTCTCTCGGTGGCTCAAGTAAACACAGGGCCTCTGGCGATGGAGGTGCTAACCATCAGTCTGCCTGACTTTGCCCCGTGCACGATATGCGGTGATAGGATGGCTACTGTCGGGGAACTGGCGAATCATTTTGCCCGGTCCCATGGAGCAGTAGTGCTGCGTTGGAGGTGTCGTAAGTGTGGGTTGGTCCGACCGGAGCGTCACTCGATAAGTTGTCACTTAGCTAAGTGCAATGGGGGCCTAGCCCCCGGTCGAGTGGACAGGGGCAGTGTCCACTGCGGGCACTGCCACAAAGTGTTTCGGTCAGAATCAGGACTAACGCAGCACAAGCGTAGCGCCCACCAAATGGAATACACGCGGGAGAGGTCGGACGGGACTGGAGGCCGGCGCAACCGGGTCCATGCGGCCCTGTGGTCGAACGATGAAGTCGAGAGGTTAGCTAGTCTGGCCCAGGACAAGATGCCTACAGCCCCCCAATGTGCGGGGATGGCATTGAGCCTTGGGACGGGAAAAACAAAGGAGCAGGTGAGGGCAAAGTGTAGACTACTGTACCAAAGCCCCAGCCGACAGAGGCTGATTCGGCGGTCGTTGGCCAACGAGGTAACAAGCCTTCGTAGGACGTTGATTGCTCCAGGCCCCCCTCCCGTTCCAGTACACGTCGTTAAGGACGCTCTAGACGATGCGGTGCGCGCCAGGGTGTACAGGGAGGTTGCGTTGACCGTCGAGGAGCCGTTTACATCTGTCAATGAGGCCAACTGCCTAGAGGAAGCGGTTGCGTCTGCTGCCTCACGTCTAACCCGGATACTGGGTCGGAAAGCACCCTCGCGTGAGACACGCCGAAAGTTGCGGAGAAATCGCCCAGCCCTAGTGGAGAGCAGCTCCTCCAGGAGACGTCAACTGCTCAGAAGACGGCTATACAGTCTTCTTAGGAAAGACCGTGCGAAGCTTGCGTTGTTTGTCCTAGATGGTCAGACGGGGTTGGAGTGCCCTATCCCGCTGCAGGAGATCACCTCGGTGTTCAAAGGCAGGTGGGGTTGCGTTAAGCCGTACGGAGGTCTGGGACAATTTGAAGGGTTCGGTGGTGTCAATAACGCTTGGTTTTGTAATCTGATCTCGCCTCTGGAGGTGAAAACACACATCGCCGCAATGAAAAGCCGTTCCGCGTCTGGACCCGACAGAATCACGAGAGGGGTGTTGATGTCCTGGGATCCCACGGGGAGCAAGTTGGCCGACACGTTCTCTACATGGCTGGTCTTGGGTACCCTGCCTGAAGTCTTCAAGAAGTGCAGAACGACACTAATACCAAAGACCGTGGACACGGCTCGGCATGGGGATGTCAATCAGTGGCGCCCCATCACTATCGGGTCCGTGGTCTTGCGGCTCTTTTCGCGGATTTTAACGCATAGGATGACGATGGCGTGTCCTGTGCACCCGCGCCAAAGGGGATTCATATCCTCCCCTGGCTGCTCAGAGAACCTCATGATTCTGGACGGAGTCATGAAGCTGAGTAAGAAAGAAGGGCGCGCCTTGACGGTAGTGTTTGTCGACTTTGCGAAGGCGTTCGACACCGTTTCACACGAGCATATCCTTGATGCTCTAAGGCAGAAAGGGCTGGATCAGCACATGTTGAAGCTGATAACAAGCTCTTATGAACGATGTACGACCAAGGTGGCATGCTCCGAGGGAGAGACGAAGAGTATTGTCATGAAAGTAGGAGTGAAGCAGGGCGATCCCATGTCCCCTCTTCTCTTCAACATTGCTCTGGACCCGTTGCTCCAGAAACTCGAATGCGAGGGCCAGGGGTTTGCAATCAACGGCAAATCCTTAACGGCGATGGCATTTGCAGATGACTTAGTGATGATGAGCGATTCGTGGGAAGGCATGTCTCGTAATATAGCGATCCTGGAGACTTTCTGCCAGCTTACTGGAATGAGCGTCCAGCCCAGTAAGTGCCACGGGTTCTTTTTGGACACCGCGAGTAAGACCCTCCGGGTGAATAACTGCAGAGCTTGGAATGTAGACGATAAGCCCATCCACATGATCGCCGTGGATGAGACAGTTGAGTACCTGGGCATCTCCGTGAACCCTGTGGTCGGATTCTCTCCGGGAGAGTTGTCGACGAAGATCCAGGCCTGGATCTCGGCAATCGGCAAGACGCCTTTAGACCCGACGGATAAGGTGTCCTTATTGAGAGACTATGCTATACCACGGGTTACTTACGTGGCCGATCACTGCTTGTTGTCGACCGCGGCCCTGACGGAAATGGATGGACACATTAAACGGGCGGTAAAGAGATGGCTCCATCTGCCGACTTGTACAGCTGACGGACTACTGTACTCGAGACAGTCCAGCGGTGGACTGGCGATCCCGAAGCTTGCAATGACTGTTCCATCCATACAGGCACGAAGGATCCACGGGCTGTTTCAGTCCCCTGATGAAATGGTCCGCTGGGTGGCTCATCGAACGATTAAGCATGATATATTTAAGAGAATCTGGCTGAGAGCTGGCGGGACGCTGGACGAACTTCCCGAGTTGGGCGGCACCGACACGGAGGGTGCAAGTCGGGGACAGAGGCCAGTGGGGCGCTTAACTCCTTCCAGCTCGCTGACGCCCAAGATGCGTCCAGTACCGTGTGACTGGCGCCAAGTTGAATTCGATAGGTGGGCCCGCCTGGGGTCTCAAGGGAAAGGCGTGCGTGAATTCGAAGCTGACAAGATCAGCAATTGCTGGCTTCGCAGCCCAGCAACTGTAGGGTTCCGGCAAGGTCAGTATATTGCGGCCTTGCAGTTGAGAGCTAATGTATACCCAACCCGAGAGCTCTATTATCGGGGGAGGGCGTCCTCCTCCAGCTCACTCTGTCGCTATTGTCGGGACGCTCCCGAGACTTGCTCTCACATTCTTGGGGCGTGTACTCAGGTTCGGCAGGTCCGAATACGGAGGCACCACAAGCTGTGCGGGGTCGTCGTAGCAGAGGCCGAGCGTGTAGAGAGTGGAGAGTGATCAGAGAGAAGCGTTGGACAATGCTTAACGGGAGGATCCTCGCTCCCGACTTTGTTTGCTTCAAGGCCAACTCCGCGCTCATTGTCGATGTAACGATCCGGTACGAATTCGATGACGGTTCCCTGAGGAAAGGGAGGATCGAAAAGGAGTTAAAGTACCAACCTCTTATCTCACTGTTTAAACAAGGATGCCCCCGCTTGAAGAAGGTCAGAGTCGTTGGCTTCCCTCTGGGAGCCAGGGGCAAATGGCCGCCGGAAAACGAGAGGCTCCTTAAGGAGCTAGGCCTGAGCAAGGCCCGATGCCGTAGCTTTGCTAAACTCCTGAGCAGGAGGACCATGTTATACTCGCTCGATATCATGACAGCCTTTATGCGAGGGAGGGAGTAACGAGAGATTACTCTGACCCAAAGGGCCCTAGGGTGACTCCCTCGGCCCAAATCGGCACGTAAGGCCTCTAAGAACAAGGCGAGAGCTAACGCACTCTCAGCGCCGTAGGCACCTACCTCTGGCGGGAGCGGGTCCGTAGGACGCCGTCTGCGGGCACGTGACCCGTCACAGAGAACCTCCCCCTATACCGTCTGTTGCCAACCACTTGCAGCGAAACCTTGTTAAACCCCCTTCGGCCGCACACTCTCGGTGGAACGACGCGCCTGCGTCCGGAGCTCCCTTCGGACAAGCAGCAACTGCAGCTTAACGAAGACCAAACGGAGCGAATCGGAGTGTGTGGACCGCGTCTGGATCTCGCAGGCACCCGTGCCTTCGTCCTCCGTAAGCAGATCGATGCCTGTAGTCTAAGGTCTGAGAGGGCTTCAATCCTAGGTTCGGACACCCCCACGATAGTCGTCGAACCTAAGCCCGTCAATCAGATCTGCGGTGTGTGTCCGCGGCGATGCCCTAGGCCAACATCGTGGCCTGTAGGGAGGGGAGGTGGGCCCTACGGGTCGCAGGCCTCCCTGGAGCGCGCTGACAGGGAGGTCCCTG
>NW_027634842.1:215000-225000 GCF_949748355.1 Melanostigma gelatinosum | reverse complement strand
AGGCTCCATCTGTGATGAATGAGGCCGATGTTGGGGCTCTGGCGTGGGCCAGAGATGGTGCGTGACTCCCCCTGGATCTCTGGTAGTCTGTGTCATTACCAGGACCACGAAAATAAAAAGTTAAAGTTGGAAAAGACTTCGAAAAAAAACGAGAAACTTGATATCATCCAGGCTCCATCTGTGATGAATGAGGCCGATGTTGGGGCTCTGGCGTGGGCCAGAGATGGTGCGTGACTCCCCCTGGATCTCTGGTAGTCTGTGTCATTACCAGGACCACGAAAAAAAAAAGTTAAAGTTGGAAAAGACTTAGAAAAAAAACGAGAAACTTGATATCATCCAGGCTCCATCTGTGATGAATGAGGCCGATGTTGGGGCTCTGGCGTGGGCCAGAGATGGTGCGTGACTCCCCCTGGATCTCTGGTAGTCTGTGTCATTACCAGGACCACGAAAATAAAAAGTTAAAGTTGGAAAAGACTTCGAAAAAAAACGAGAAACTTGATATCATCCAGGCTCCATCTGTGATGAATGAGGCCGATGTTGGGGCTCTGGCGTGGGCCAGAGATGGTGCGTGACTCCCCCTGGATCTCTGGTAGTCTGTGTCATTACCAGGACCACGAAAAAAAAAAGTTAAAGTTGGAAAAGACTTAGAAAAAAAACGAGAAACTTGATATCATCCAGGCTCCATCTGTGATGAATGAGGCCGATGTTGGGGCTCTGGCGTGGGCCAGAGATGGTGCGTGACTCCCCCTGGATCTCTGGTAGTCTGTGTCATTACCAGGACCACGAAAAAAAAAAGTTAAAGTTGGAAAAGACTTAGAAAAAAAACGAGAAACTTGATATCATCCAGGCTCCATCTGTGATGAATGAGGCCGATGTTGGGGCTCTGGCGTGGGCCAGAGATGGTGCGTGACTCCCCCTGGATCTCTGGTAGTCTGTGTCATTACCAGGACCGCGAAAAAAAAAAGTTAAAGTTGGAAAAGACTTAGAAAAAAAACGAGAAACTTGATTTCATCCAGGCTCCATCTGTGATGAATGAGGCCGATGTTGGGGCTCTGGCGTGGGCCAGAGATGGTGCGTGACTCCCCCTGGATCTCTGGTAGTCTGTGTCATTACCAGGACCGCGAAAAAAAAAGTTAAAGTTGGAAAAGACTTAGAAAAAAAACGAGAAACTTGATATCATCCAGGCTCCATCTGTGATGAATGAGGCAGATTTTGAGGCCCCTTCAGCGGATGAGTTTGCAGCAAACACCCGCTGTCTCCACCCTGGAGCTCGGTCGCCCTCTTGTGGACATATTTATGTATTACAGGACAAAAAAGACTTAGAAAAAAAACGAGAAACTTGATTTCATCCAGGCTCCATCTGTGATGAATGAGGCCGATGTTGGGGCTCTGGCGTGGGCCAGAGATGTTGCGTGACTCCCCCTGGATGTCTGGTAGTCTGTGTCATTACCAGGACCACGAAAAAAAAAAGTTAAAGTTGGAAAAGACTTAGAAAAAAAACGAGAAACTTGATATCATCCAGGCTCCATCTGTGATGAATGAGGCCGATGTTGGGGCTCTGGCGTGGGCCAGAGATGGTGCGTGACTCCCCCTGGATCTCTGGTAGTCTGTGTCATTACCAGGACCACGAAAAAAAAAGTTAAAGTTGGAAAAGACTTAGAAAAAAAACGAGAAACTTGATATCATCCAGGCTCCATCTGTGATGAATGAGGCCGATGTTGGGGCTCTGGCGTGGGCCAGAGACGGTGCGTGACTCCCCCTGGATCTCTGGTAGTCTGTGTCATTACCAGGACCACGAAAAAAAAAAGTTAAAGTTGGAAAAGACTTAGAAAAAAAACGAGAAACTTGATATCATCCAGGCTCCATCTGTGATGAATGAGGCCGATTTTGAGGCCCCTTCAGCGGATGAGTTTGCAGCAAACACCCGCTGTCTCCACCCTGGAGCTCGGTCGCCCTCTTGTGGACATATTTATGTATTACAGGACAAAAAATACTTAGAAAAAAAACGAGAAACTTGATATCATCCAGGCTCCATCTGTGATGAATGAGGCCGATGTTGGGGCTCTGGCGTGGGCCAGAGATGGTGCGTGACTCCCCCTGGATCTCTGGTAGTCTGTGTCATTACCAGGACCACGAAAATAAAAAGTTAAAGTTGGAAAAGACTTAGAAAAAAAATGAGAAACTTGATATCATCCAGGCTCCATCTGTGATGAATGAGGCCGATGTTGGGGCTCTGGCGTGGGTCAGAGATGGTGCGTGACTCCCCCTGGATCTCTGGTAGTCTGTGTCATTACCAGGACCACGAAAAAAAAAAGTTAAAGTTGGAAAAGACTTAGAAAAAAAACGAGAAACTTGATATCATCCAGGCTCCATCTGTGATGAATGAGGCCGATGTTGAGGCCCCTTCAGCGGATGAGTTTGCAGCAAACACCCGCTGTCTCCACCCTAGAGCTCGGTCGCCCTCTTGTGGACATATTTATGTATTACAGGACAAAAAATACTTAGAAAAAAAACGAGAAACTTGATATCATCCAGGCTCCATCTGTGATGAATGAGGCCGATGTTGGGGCTCTGGCGTGGGCCAGAGATGGTGCGTGACTCCCCCTGGATCTCTGGTAGTCTGTGTCATTACCAGGACCACGAAAATAAAAAGTTAAAGTTGGAAAAGACTTCGAAAAAAAACGAGAAACTTGATATCATCCAGGCTCCATCTGTGATGAATGAGGCCGATGTTGGGGCTCTGGCGTGGGCCAGAGATGGTGCGTGACTCCCCCTGGATCTCTGGTAGTCTGTGTCATTACCAGGACCACGAAAAAAAAAAGTTAAAGTTGGAAAAGACTTAGAAAAAAAACGAGAAACTTGATATCATCCAGGCTCCATCTGTGATGAATGAGGCCGATGTTGGGGCTCTGGCGTGGGCCAGAGATGGTGCGTGACTCCCCCTGGATCTCTGGTAGTCTGTGTCATTACCAGGACCACGAAAATAAAAAGTTAAAGTTGGAAAAGACTTCGAAAAAAAACGAGAAACTTGATATCATCCAGGCTCCATCTGTGATGAATGAGGCCGATGTTGGGGCTCTGGCGTGGGCCAGAGATGGTGCGTGACTCCCCCTGGATCTCTGGTAGTCTGTGTCATTACCAGGACCACGAAAAAAAAAAGTTAAAGTTGGAAAAGACTTAGAAAAAAAACGAGAAACTTGATATCATCCAGGCTCCATCTGTGATGAATGAGGCCGATGTTGGGGCTCTGGCGTGGGCCAGAGATGGTGCGTGACTCCCCCTGGATCTCTGGTAGTCTGTGTCATTACCAGGACCACGAAAAAAAAAAGTTAAAGTTGGAAAAGACTTAGAAAAAAAACGAGAAACTTGATATCATCCAGGCTCCATCTGTGATGAATGAGGCCGATGTTGGGGCTCTGGCGTGGGCCAGAGATGGTGCGTGACTCCCCCTGGATCTCTGGTAGTCTGTGTCATTACCAGGACCGCGAAAAAAAAAAGTTAAAGTTGGAAAAGACTTAGAAAAAAAACGAGAAACTTGATTTCATCCAGGCTCCATCTGTGATGAATGAGGCCGATGTTGGGGCTCTGGCGTGGGCCAGAGATGGTGCGTGACTCCCCCTGGATCTCTGGTAGTCTGTGTCATTACCAGGACCGCGAAAAAAAAAGTTAAAGTTGGAAAAGACTTAGAAAAAAAACGAGAAACTTGATATCATCCAGGCTCCATCTGTGATGAATGAGGCCGATTTTGAGGCCCCTTCAGCGGATGAGTTTGCAGCAAACACCCGCTGTCTCCACCCTGGAGCTCGGTCGCCCTCTTGTGGACATATTTATGTATTACAGGACAAAAAAGACTTAGAAAAAAAACGAGAAACTTGATTTCATCCAGGCTCCATCTGTGATGAATGAGGCCGATGTTGGGGCTCTGGCGTGGGCCAGAGATGTTGCGTGACTCCCCCTGGATGTCTGGTAGTCTGTGTCATTACCAGGACCACGAAAAAAAAAAGTTAAAGTTGGAAAAGACTTAGAAAAAAAACGAGAAACTTGATATCATCCAGGCTCCATCTGTGATGAATGAGGCCGATGTTGGGGCTCTGGCGTGGGCCAGAGATGGTGCGTGACTCCCCCTGGATCTCTGGTAGTCTGTGTCATTACCAGGACCGCGAAAAAAAAAAGTTAAAGTTGGAAAAGACTTAGAAAAAAAACGAGAAACTTGATATCATCCAGGCTCCATCTGTGATGAATGAGGCCGATGTTGGGGCTCTGGCGTGGGCCAGAGATGGTGCGTGACTCCCCCTGGATCTCTGGTAGTCTGTGTCATTACCAGGACCGCGAAAAAAAAAAGTTAAAGTTGGAAAAGACTTAGAAAAAAAACGAGAAACTTGATATCATCCAGGCTCCATCTGTGATGAATGAGGCCGATGTTGGGGCTCTGGCGCGGGCCAGAGATGGTGCGTGACTCCCCCTGGATCTCTGGTAGTCTGTGTCATTACCAGGACCACGAAAAAAAAAAGTTAAAGTTGGAAAAGACTTAGAAAAAAAACGAGAAACTTGATATCATCCAGGCTCCATCTGTGATGAATGAGGCCGATGTTGGTGCTCTGGCGCGGGCCAGAGATGGTGCGTGACTCCCCCTGGATCTCTGGTAGTCTGTGTCATTACCAGGACCACGAAAAAAAAAGTTAAAGTTGGAAAAGACTTAGAAAAAAAACGAGAAACTTGATATCATCCAGGCTCCATCTGTGATGAATGAGGCCGATTTTGAGGCCCCTTCAGCGGATGAGTTTGCAGCAAACACCCGCTGTCTCCACCCTGGAGCTCGGTCGCCCTCTTGTGGACATATTTATGTATTACAGGACAAAAAATACTTAGAAAAAAAACGAGAAACTTGATATCATCCAGGCTCCATCTGTGATGAATGAGGCCGATGTTGGGGCTCTGGCGTGGGCCAGAGATGGTGCGTGACTCCCCCTGGATCTCTGGTAGTCTGTGTCATTACCAGGACCACGAAAATAAAAAGTTAAAGTTGGAAAAGACTTAGAAAAAAAATGAGAAACTTGATATCATCCAGGCTCCATCTGTGATGAATGAGGCCGATGTTGGGGCTCTGGCGTGGGTCAGAGATGGTGCGTGACTCCCCCTGGATCTCTGGTAGTCTGTGTCATTACCAGGACCACGAAAAAAAAAAGTTAAAGTTGGAAAAGACTTAGAAAAAAAACGAGAAACTTGATATCATCCAGGCTCCATCTGTGATGAATGAGGCCGATGTTGAGGCCCCTTCAGCGGATGAGTTTGCAGCAAACACCCGCTGTCTCCACCCTGGAGCTCGGTCGCCCTCTTGTGGACATATTTATGTATTACAGGACAAAAAATACTTAGAAAAAAAACGAGAAACTTGATATCATCCAGGCTCCATCTGTGATGAATGAGGCCGATGTTGGGGCTCTGGCGTGGGCCAGAGATGGTGCGTGACTCCCCCTGGATCTCTGGTAGTCTGTGTCATTACCAGGACCACGAAAAAAAAAAGTTAAAGTTGGAAAAGACTTAGAAAAAAAACGAGAAACTTGATATCATCCAGGCTCCATCTGTGATGAATGAGGCCAATGTTGGGGCTCTGGCGTGGGCCAGAGATGGTGCGTGACTCCCCCTGGATCTCTGGTAGTCTGTGTCATTACCAGGACCGCGAAAAAAAAAAGTTAAAGTTGGAAAAGACTTAGAAAAAAAACGAGAAACTTGATATCATCCAGGCTCCATCTGTGATGAATGAGGCCGATGTTGGGGCTCTGGCGTGGGCCAGAGATGGTGCGTGACTCCCCCTGGATCTCTGGTAGTCTGTGTCATTACCAGGACCGCGAAAAAAAAAAGTTAAAGTTGGAAAAGACTTAGAAAAAAAACGAGAAACTTGATATCATCCAGGCTCCATCTGTGATGAATGAGGCCGATGTTGGGGCTCTGGCGCGGGCCAGAGATGGTGCGTGACTCCCCCTGGATCTCTGGTAGTCTGTGTCATTACCAGGACCACGAAAAAAAAAAGTTAAAGTTGGAAAAGACTTAGAAAAAAAACGAGAAACTTGATATCATCCAGGCTCCATCTGTGATGAATGAGGCCGATGTTGGTGCTCTGGCGCGGGCCAGAGATGGTGCGTGACTCCCCCTGGATCTCTGGTAGTCTGTGTCATTACCAGGACCACGAAAATAAAAAGTTAAAGTTGGAAAAGACTTAGAAAAATAACGATATACAATGAAGTTGGATTACCAGGACCACGAAAAAAAAAGTTAAAGTTGGAAAAGACTTAGAAAAATAACGATATAAAATGAAGTTGGATTACCAGGACCACGAAAAAAAAAAGTTAAAGTTGGAAAAGACTTAGAAAAATAACGATATAAAATGAAGTTGGATTACCAGAACCACGAAACCAAATTTGGAATACCAGAACCCCGAAACTCTGGGGGCGCTGATGGAGGGTTTTAACCCAGGGAAGGGGCTTAAGTTTCGGGGCCCGGGACCTCGTGGTGCGCGGGGTTACAGGGGTATGTTGCGGAGGTGTCTCTGCGGGGTTTTGGTGCATGGTGGGCGGGTGTGTGGGGGGTGTTGAGGGGGGGTGTGTGTGAGGTATTTCCAGCCTGCTTTGGGCCCATATTTTGGGGGGATATGCAGGGTGGTCCAGGCTGGTCCAGGGAGGTCCAGGGAGGCGGTCTGTCGGTGCTTTACCAAGGAATGAAGCCTGTTTGGTGGGGTACCAGTTTTTTGGGGTTATTACCCGTTATTACCTGTTTTTCAGCCTGCTTTAAGCGCACATATTGGGGGGAGATGGAGGGTGGTCCAGGGTGGTCCAGGGAGGCGTTGTGGAGGTGCTTTACCCAGGAATGAAGCCTGTTTGGTGGGGTACCATGTTCTGGTGGCATGCTGGAGGTGCTTTACCCAGGCATGAAGCCTCTTTCCTGGGGTGCATGCTGGAGGTAATGTCCCCAGGCATGAAGCCTCTTTCCTGGGGTAACATGTTCTGGGTGTTACTACCTCAATATCACTTGCTTTTCAGCCTGTTTTAAGCCCACATATTCGGGGGAGATGAGCAGCAGGAGGGTGCATAGTGTTCCAGGGAGGTGTTGTGCAGGTACTCTACCTTAAGAGAGTCATAGTTACTCCCGCCGTTTACCCGCGCTTCAGCCTGCTTTAAGCGCACATATTGGGGGGAGATGGAGGGTGGTGCAGGGTGGTGCAGGGAGGTCCAGGGTGGCGTTGTGGAGGTGCTTTACCCAGGAATGAAGCCTGTTTGGTGGGGTAACACGTTTTTGGTGTTATTACCCCTTATTACCTGTTTTTCAGCCTGCTTTAAGCACACATATTGGGGGGAGATGGAGGGTGGTGCAGGGTGGTGCAGGGAGGTCCAGGGTGGCGTTGTGGAGGTGCTTTACCCAGGAATGAAGCCTCTTTCCTGGGGTAACATGTTCTGGGTGTTACTACCTCAATATCACTTGCTTTTCAGCCTGTTTAAAGCCCACATATTCGGGGGAGATGAGCTGCAGGAGGGTGCATAGTGTTCCAGGGAGGTGTTGTGCAGGTACTCTACCTTAAGAGAGTCATAGTTACTCCCGCCTTTTACCCGCGCTTCAGCCTGCTTTAAGCGCACATATTGGGGAGATGCAGGGTGGTGCAGGGAGGTCCAGGGTGGCGTTGTGGAGGTGCTTTACCCAGGAATGAAGCCTGTTTGGTGGGGTAACAGGTTTTTGGTGTTATTACCCCTTATTACCTGTTTTTCAGCCTGCTTTAAGCACACATATTGGGGGGAGATGGAGGGTGGTGCAGGGTGGTGCAGGGAGGTCCAGGGTGGCGTTGTGGAGGTGCTTTACCCAGGAATGAAGCCTCTTTCCTGGGGTAACATGTTCTGGGTGTTACGACCTCAATATCACTTGCTTTTCAGCCTGTTTTAAGCCCACATATTCGGGGGAGATGCGCTGCAGGAGAGTGCATAGTGTTCCAGGGAGGTGTTGTGCAGGTACTCTACCTTAAGAGAGTCATAGTTACTCCCGCCGTTTACCCGCGCTTCAGCCTGCTTTAAGCGCACATATTGGGGGGAGATGGAGGGTGGTGCAGGGTGGTGCAGGGAGGTCCAGGGTGGCGTTGTGGAGGTGCTTTACCCAGGAATGAAGCCTGTTTGGTGGGGTAACACGTTTTTGGTGTTATTACCCCTTATTACCTGTTTTTCAGCCTGCTTTAAGCACACATATTGGGGGGAGATGGAGGGTGGTGCAGGGTGGTCCAGGGAGGTCCAGGGAGGCGGTCTGGAGGTCGTTTACCCAGGAATGAAGCCTCTTTCCTGGGGTACCATGTTCTGGGTGTTACTACCGCAATATCACTTGCTTTTCAGCCTGCTTTAAGCCCACATATTGGGGGGGGAGATGAGATGCAGGAGGGTGCAGAGTGTTCCAGGGAGGCATGCTGGAGGTGCTTTACCCAGGCATGAAGCCTCTTTCCTGGGGTACCATGTTCTGGGTGTTGCTACCTCAATATCACTTGCCTTTCAGCCTGCTTTAAGGCCACATATTGGGGGGAGATGAGCTGCAGGAGGGTGCAGAGTGTTCCAGGGAGGCATGCTGGAGGTGCTTTACCCAGGAATGCAGCCTCTTTCCTGGGGTACCATGTTCTGGTGGCATGCTGGAGGTGCTTTGCCCAGGCATGAAGCCTCTTTCCTGGGGTACCATGTTCTGGGTGTTACTACCTCAATATCACTTGCTTTTCAGCCTGCTTTAAGCCCACATATTGGGGGGGGAGATGAGCTGCAGGAGGGTGCAGAGTGTTCCAGGGAGGCATGCTGGAGGTGCTTTACCCAGGCATGAAGCCTCTTTTCTGGGGTACCATGTTCTGGAGGCATGCTGGATGTGCTTTACCCAGGCATGAAGCCTCTTTTCTGGGGTACCATGTTCTGGGTGTTACTACCTCAATATCACTTGCTTTTCAGCCTGCTTTAAGCCCACATATTGGGGGGGGAGATGAGATGCAGGAGGGTGCAGAGTGTTCCAGGGAGGCATGCTGGAGGTGCTTTGCCCAGGCATGAAGCCTCTTTCCTGGGGTACCATGTTCTGGGTGTTACTACCTCAATATCACTTGCTTTTCAGCCTGCTTTAAGCCCACATATTGGGGGGGGAGATGAGATGCAGGAGGGTGCAGAGTGTTCCAGGGAGGCATGCTGGAGGTGCTTTACCCAGGCATGAAGCCTCTTTTCTGGGGTACCATGTTCTGGAGGCATGCTGGAGGTAATTTCCCCAGGCATGAAGCCTCTTTCCTGGGGTACCATGTTCTGGAGGCATGCTGGAGGTAATTTCCCCAGGCATGAAGCCTCTTTCCTGGGGTACCATGTTCTGGGTGTTACTACCGCAATATCACTTGCTTTTCAGCCTGCTTTAAGCCCACATATTGGGGGGGGAGATGAGATGCAGGAGGGTGCAGAGTGTTCCAGGGAGGCATGCTGGAGGTGCTTTGCCCAGGCATGAAGCCTCTTTCCTGGGGTACCATGTTCTGGGTGTTACTACCTCAATATCACTTGCTTTTCAGCCTGCTTTAAGCCCACATATTGGGGGGGGAGATGAGATGCAGGAGGGTGCAGAGTGTTCCAGGGAGGCATGCTGGAGGTGCTTTACCCAGGCATGAAGCCTCTTTTCTGGGGTACCATGTTCTGGAGGCATGCTGGAGGTAATTTCCCCAGGCATGAAGCCTCTTTCCTGGGGTACCATGTTCTGGAGGCATGCTGGAGGTAATTTCCCCAGGCATGAAGCCTCTTTCCTGGGGTACCATGTTCTGGGTGTTACTACCGCAATATCACTTGCTTTTCAGCCTGCTTTAAGCCCACATATTCGGGGGAGATGAGCTGCAGGAGGGTGCATCGTGTTCCAGGGAGGTGTTGTGCAGGTACTTTGCCCAGGAAAGGTGCCCCTTGTCTGGGTGACATGTACTAACCCTACGGCTTACGGCCATACCTCTCTGATGCGCCCGATCTCGTCTGAT
>NW_027634842.1:190000-207500 GCF_949748355.1 Melanostigma gelatinosum | reverse complement strand
AGCAGGGCTCTGACATCTTCAGAAGTAAAAATTGGTCTGATCTCATCAAGAGTACGACAGGGTGTACAGCTTAAGGACGTGTACCCCATGCTGAAGTCTGAGTTTGATACAGGCAAAAATCAGTTCTAGATAATCTAGAGGGATTTTTTTCAGGTGGTCATATTGTAGGCCTTGTCCACAATGTGTGTGCACAATTTGGGGGTTCTAGGACCTATATTTGATAAGTTATGGCCATTCTTGCATATGGCAAAAAATAAGCGAATAAGGCCCCAATTAAGCCCAATTAAGCCCTTTGTGGGTGTTTTTGGGGACCTTAACTTGCAGATATGAGGCCCAGATTATAGGTGTGTAATGGTGACGAGCCCCTCTTTGAAGCAGAAAAGGATTTAAAACCCTACCCCTTTTTAAAGTATAAAAGGTTTGAGAAAAGACTGGTAAAATCTGGATTTTGACCACTTTTTAATATTGGTCAATTTTCAAACACTTGTAAATGGTCTTCTTTGATGAAATTCAAATATGATGGACAGTACAGGACCCTCTTCAAGGTTCAAGTGGATTCAAGTCGTTAGCATGCTGCTACCGGAAGTTAGCTTTCCCAAGGGTCTACAGATAACTCGCTTTAGATCCTGCATCACCTTATCACAGGCGACTGATTTATGCAAAAATCAGGCAGTTCCAACCTTTTACTACGATTTAATGGGCCGTTTCTCACTTGCCAAAACAGGCCGAAAGATGAGGTCATATGCCTCAATTTTGACCTTTGGGGCTGTTTTTGGGGACCTTAACTTGCAGCTACAAGGCCCAGATTATTGGTGTGTAATGGAGACGAGCCCCTCTTTGAAGGAGAAAAGGAATCAAATCTCTACTTTGAATTAAAGTGGACATTTAATAATGAATGTAAAATGCCATGAATCACTATGGGAAAACTGTACAGAATTTCCCGTTGATATTCACACCATTTCATCTTGGGGCAGAGGTTAACTTAATCTGAAAATTTCAGCCTCCTAGCCCATTGTTTTCTAGGTGTCTTTAGGCAGAATTGAGTCAAAAGGCCGTAATTTCTACGTGTACGGAGTTTACCATAGCAGAAAGTGTACCATCGCAGAAAGCGTATGGAATTTCCCCTTGATTTTCATACCACATGGTCATTGGCCAAAGATCGACTGACTGATAAACTTTCAGGGTCCTAGCCAATTGCCTTCTATGGGAATTTGGGCCGAGTTCGGTGAGAAATCCATAATTCACTATGGGAAAAGTCTTTGGAATTTCCCCTTGATTTTCATACCACATGGTCATTGGCCAAAGGTCGACTGACCGTTCAATTTTCAGGGTCCTAGCCCATTGCTTTCTATGGGAATTTGGGCCGAGTTCGGTGAGAAATCCATAATTCACTATGGGAAAAGTGTTTGGAATTTCCCCTTGATTTTCATACCACATGGTCATTGGCCAAAGGTCGACTGACGGTTCGATTTTCAGGGTCCTAGCTCATTGCTTTCTATGGGAATTTGGGCCGAGTTCGGTGAGAAATCCATTATTCACTATGGGAAAAGTGTTTGTAATTTCCCCTTGATTTTCATACCACATGGTCATTGGCCAAAGGTCGACTGACGGTTCAATTTTCATGGTCCTAGCCCATTGCTTTCTATGGGAATTTGGGCCGAGTTCGGTGAGAAATCCATTATTCACTATGGGAAAAGTGTTTGTAATTTCCCCTTGATTTTCATACCACATGGTCATTGGCCAAAGGTCGACTGACGGTTCAATTTTCATGGTCCTAGCCCATTGCTTTCTATGGGAATTTGGGCCATTTCGGATTGAGAACAAAGGTCAGTTTTCACTCTTTGGTTTCGGCGGGAGATTTATTCCGGCCCCTAAAAACACAAATAAATGACATTTTTGACATGTAATTGACAATTCTTGGACAAAATTGAACACTCTACTGGGATTGATTGGTTTTGTAGCATTAGCACGTTGCTAACAGAAGATAGCTTTCCAGAGGGTCTGCAGGTTCTATTGCACCATTTTCACATTCACGTCATCAAGGGGAATGTTGTCATGCAATCGCCCATCAAATTCAACCATGTTGTGAGAAGTTATGACAAGTTGAAGGATGGCCGTTTGGGTAATCACTTTCCATTCATTTTATCCTTCAAAATGCCCCATTCAAATGTAGGCCAACTGACCCTCTTCCCGCGCAGGCATGCTAAGTGCTAGGGAGTCCCATCCAACTTGAATGTGCCTCATTGGGGCCTGTCTACAACATATTAAAAAAGCAGGGCTCTGACATATTCAGAAGTAAAAATTGGTCTGATCTCATCAAGAGTACGACAGGGTGTACAGCTTAGGGACGTGTACCCCATGCTGAAGTCTGAGTTTGATACAGGCAAAAATCAGTTCTAGATAATCTAGAGGGATTTTTTTTCACGTGGTCTTATTGTAGGCCTTGTCCACAATGTGTGTGCATAATCTGGGGTTTCTAGGACCCATATTTGATAAGTTATGGCCATTCTTGCATATGGCAAAAAATAAGCGAATAAGGCCCCAATTAAGCCCAATTATGCCCTTTGTGGGTGTTTTTGGGGACCTTAACTTCCAGCTATGAGGCCCAGATTATAGGTGTGTAATGGTGACGAGGCCCTCTTTGAAGCAGAAAAGGATTTAAAACCCTACCCCTTTTTAAAGTATAAAAATATTGAGAAAAGACTGGTAAAATCTGGATTTTGACCACTTTTTAATATTGGTCAATTTTGAAACACTTGTAAATGGCCTTCTTTGATGAAATTCACATATGATGGACAATACAGGACCCTCTTCAAGGTTCAATTGAATTCAAGTCGTTAGCATGCTGCTACCGGAAGTTAGCTTTCCCAAGGGTCTACAGATATCTCGCTTTAGCTCCTGCATCACCTTATCACAGACGACTGATTTATGCAAAAACCAGGCAGTTCCAACCTTTCACTACGATTTAATGGCCCGTTTCTCACTTGCCAAAACAGGCCAAAAGATGAGGTCATATGACTCAATTTTGACCTTTGGGGCTGTTTTTGGGAACCTTAACTTGCAGCTACGACCTCTAGATTTGGATTATTTAACCTACACGACCCTCTCTTCATTTACAAAAACAATCTATTCCTCTATCTTGCTTTAAAGTATTTTGAATGAATTAAAATACTCTTAATGATGTGTACATGTTGCTGTTTCTGTTGGGTGCAATAAAAACACTTGTAACTGGCTTATCATTCCATAATTGACATATGATGGACATAAGAGGACCCTCTTCAAGGTGAAATTGGATTCAAGTCGTTAGCATGCTGCTACCGGAAGTTAGCTTTCCCAAGGGTCTACAGATATCTCGCTTTAGATCCTGCATCAGCTTATCACAGGCGACTGATTTATGCAAAAATCAGGCACTTCCAACCTTTCACTGCGATTTAATGGCCCGTTTCTCACTTGCCAAAACAGGCCGAAAAATGAGTTCATATGCCTCAATTATGACCTTTGGGGCTGTTTTTGGGAACCTTAACTTGCAGCTACGACCTCTAGATTTGGATCATTTAACCTACACAACCCTCTCTTAATTCACAAAAACAATGTATTGCTCTATCTTGCTTTAAAGTATTTTTAATGAATTAAAAGACTCTTAATGATGTGTACATGTTGCTGTTTCTGTTGGGTGCAATAAAAACACTTGTAACTGGCTTATCATTCCATAATTGACATATGATGGACATAAGAGGACCCTCTTCAAGGTGAAATTGGATTCAAGTCGTTAGCATGCTGCTACCGGAAGTTAGCTTTCCCAAGGGTCTACAGATATCTCGCTTTAGATCCTGCATCAGCTTATCACAGGCGACTGATTTATGCAAAAATCAGGCACTTCCAACCTTTCACTGCGATTTAATGGCCCGTTTCTCACTTGCCAAAACAGGCCGAAAGATGAGGTCATATGCCTCAATTTTGACCTTTGTGTTTGGGGACCTTATCTTGCAGCTATGACAGCTAAATTTGGGGGAATTCATATTCACAAGCCCATCTTTAAAGGGGAAAAGGAATCAAATCTCTACTTTGAATTAAAGTGTACATTTTCAGAGAAAAGACTGTTGAAGGCCATATCATCCTTATGACTCAGAAAGGGACATTTCACCTACATATGACTGGGGTCTCGTTTAGTCCAAAAATCCCAACCCGATCGGCCCTTCTGTTCCCAGACCTCCCAAACAATATCTAGAGTAGGCTCTGGGCTAGGAGGTTGACACTTATGAGGGGGCATACCTGGGAACAGCCAAACAGGTGTGCAAACTTTCAACCAAATCGGATGACTTTGATTTTTGGGCAAATTCAATGACATTGCCTCAGTTTGCCTGAGATACCAAAACTTGGTGTGTGTGTTCATATGAAGCCACAGACCCTGTGTACCAAATCTGGTGGCTGTAGCACATTTAGATCTAATTGCACCATATATGGTGACGAAAAAGGGCCGTCCCGACTACATATGATAGGGCTCTCATGTAGGCTGCATGTCCCACAAATCCAAGCCCGAATGGCATAAAGTGTCCCTACAGGCTTTGGGGACACCCGGGACCATCAGTGCCATTCGGGTTGGGATTTTTGGCATAAACGAGAGCCCCATCAAATGTAGTCGGAATGACACTTTTCCAGTTATAAGGGTATTTGTCTTTGTAAAAGGGCCGTCCCGACTACATATGATAGGGCTCTCATGTAGGCTGCATGTCCCACAAATCCAAGCCTGAATGGCATAAAGTGTCCCTACAGGCTTTGGGGAACCCCGGGACCATTAGTGCCATTCGGGTTGGGATTTTTGGCATAAACGAGAGCCCCATCAAATGTAGTTGGAATGACACTTTTCCAGTTATAAGGGTATTTGTCTTTGTAAAAGGGCCGTTCCGACTACATTTGATGGGGCTCTCATGTAGGCCGCATGTCCCACAATTAGTGCCATTTGGGAGCTTATCCTTATGTCTCAGAAAGGGACATTTCACCTACAATTGACTGGGGTCTCGTTTAGTCCAAAAATCCCAACCCGATCGGCCCTTCTGTTCCCAGTCCTCCCAAACAATATCTAAAGTAGGCTCTGGGCTAGGAGGCTGAAACTTATGAGGGGGCATACGTGGGAACAGCCAAACAGGTCTGCAAAGTTTCAACCAAATCGGATGACTTTGATTTTTGGGCAAATTCAATGACATTGCCTCACTTTGCCTGAGATACCAAAATTTCACAATTTGAGGGGCTAGCCCCACCAAACTTGGTGTGTGTGTTCATATGAAGCCACAGACCCTGTGTACCAAATTTGGTGGCTGTAGCACATTTAGATCCAATTGCACCATATATGGTGACGAAAAAGGGCCGTCCCGACTACATATGATAGGGCTCTCATGTAGGCTGCATGTCCCACAAATCCAAGCCTGAATGGCATAAAGTGTCCCGACAGGCTTTGGGGAACCCCGGGACCATTAGTGCCATTCGGGTTGGGATTTTTGGCATAAACGGCAGCCCCATCAAATGTAGTTGGAATGACACTTTTCCAGTTATAAGGGTATTTGTCTTTGTAAAAGGGCCATTCCGACTACATTTGATGGGGCTCTCATGTAGGCAGCATGTCCCACAAATCCAAGCCCGAATGGCATAAAGTGTCCCTACAGGCTTTGGGGACACCCGGGACGATAAGTGTCACTTGGGTTGGGATTTTTGGCATAAACGAGAGCCCCATCAAATGTAGTTGGAATGACACTTTTCCAGTTATAAGCGTATTTGTCTTTGTAAAAGGGCCGTTCCGACTACATTTGATGGGGCTCTCATGTAGGCCGCATGTCCCACAAATCCAAGCCAGAATGGCATAAAGTGTCCCTACAGGCTTTGGGGAACCCCGGGACGATTAGTGCCATTCGGGTTGGGATTTTTGGCATAAACAAGAGCCCCATCAAATGTAGTTGGAATGACACTTTTCCAGTTATAAGCGTATTTGTCTTTGTAAAAGGGCCGTTCCGACTACATTTGATGGGGCTCTCATGTAGGCCGTATGTCCCTCAATTAGTGCCATTTGGGAGCTTATCCTTCTGACTCAGAAAGGGACATTTCACCTACACTTGACTGGGGTCTCGATTAGTCCAAAAATCCCAACCCGATCGGCCCTTCTGTTCCCAGACCTCCCAAACAATATCTGGAGTAGGCTCTGGGCTAGGAGGTTGACACTTATGAGGGGGCATACCTGGGAACATCCAAACAGGTGTGCAAAGTTTCAAGCAAATCGGATGACTTTAATTTTTGGGCAAATTCAATGATATTGCCTCACTTTGCCTGAGATACCAAAATTTCACAATTTGAGGGGCTAGCCCCACCATACTTGGTGTGTGTGTTCATATGAAGCCACAGACCCAGTGTACCAAATTTGGTGGCTGTAGCACATTTAGATCAAATTGCACAAGTACATTTCATGTCACCCAACACCATACTGCCTGAATGGCAACTTTTGTCCCAAAAATATTGTTCCGCTACAATTTAACGCTGATCCAAGATATCTACGTTTGAGGGCGAGATATTGAACGGTTGAAGAGATATGGCAGTTTAAAATGTCAATCCTGAAGTCCGCGGAGGTGGCCCTCGAATGTCCCTTTCGGTCCGATTCGTCCCCCCAAATGGCCCGATTTGACCCATTCGGCCCCCCAAATGTCCCTTTGTGTCCCGGGTGACATGGGGCCTATTCTGCCATTCCGGGGACATTTCCCCTAATGTCCCTTTGTAGCCCAAATGGCCCACAAATCCAAGCCCGAATGGCATAAAGTGTCCCTACAGGCTTTGGGGACACCCGGGACCATCAGTGCCATTCGGGTTGGGATTTTTGGCATAAACGAGAGCCCCATCAAATGTAGTCGGAATGACACTTTTCCAGTTATAAGGGTATTTGTCTTTGTAAAAGGGCCGTTCCGACTACATTTGATGGGGCTCTCATGTAGGCCGCATGTCCCACAATTAGTGCCATTTGGGAGCTTATCCTTATGTCTCAGAAAGGGACATTTCACCTACAATTGACTGGGGTCTCGTTTAGTCCAAAAATCCCAACCCGATCGGCCCTTCTGTTCCCAGTCCTCCCAAACAATATCTAGAGTAGGCTCTGGGCTAGGAGGCTGAAACGTATGAGGGGGCATACGTGGGAACAGCCAAACAGGTGTGCAAAGTTTCAACCAAATCGGATGACTTTGATTTTTGGGCAAATTCAATGACATTGCCTCACTTTGCCTGAGATACCAAAATTTCACAATTTGAGGGGCTAGCCCCACCAAACTTGGTGTGTGTGTTCATATGAAGCCACAGACCCTGTGTACCAAATCTGGTGGCTGTAGCACATTTAGATCTAATTGCACCATATATGGTGACGAAAAAGGGCCGTCCCGACTACATATGATAGGGCTCTCATGTAGGCTGCATGTCCCACAAATCCAAGCCCGAATGGCATAAAGTGTCCCTACAGGCTTTCGGGACACCCGGGACGGTAAGTGCCACTTGGGTTGGGATTTTTGGCATAAACGTGAGCCCCATCAAATGTAGTTGGAATGACACTTTTCCAGTTATAAGGGTATTTGTCTTTGTAAAAGGGCCGTCCCGACTACATATGATAGGGCTCTCATGTAGGCTGCATGTCCCACAAATCCAAGCCTGAATGGCATAAAGTGTCCCTACAGGCTTTGGCGAACCCCGGGACCATTAGTGCCATTCGGGTTGGGATTTTTGGCATAAACGGCAGCCCTATCAAATGTAGTTGGAATGACACTTTTCCAGATATGAGGGTATTTAGAGTAGGCTTTGGGCTAGGAGGTTGAAACTTATGAGGGGGCCTGCGTTCGGCCGTACGAGGTCGGCAAAGGGCCGGAATTCCGGGGTTTTACGGGGCCATATCTCCGCGGAAAAAGAACACACAGACGGGACAAGCATGTCCAATTGTCGGCCTTGACCTGGGCTAACGGAAGAAATTGACAGACAAATAAACCGACACCCACAGCCGAAGTTAGACGTGTTCAAAGTCGGCATGTGCACCCTCCATACTCTGGGCAAAATCGGGACAGTGGCGAAGCGCTGACGGGTTCAGCGCTTCGTGCTGCTCGAGGTGGCGACACTCTGACTTATTTTTGTTTTGCCTCCTCGCGATATCTCCGCGAAACAAGCACGCACAGTCTCGCCCGTCACACCTAATTGTAGGTCTCGTTGCCCTCTACACAGCTGTGGAGGTTGATCGGAGATGCGAGCCTGCGTTCGGCCGTACGAGGTCGGCAAAGGGCCGGAATTCCGGGGTTTTACGGGGCCATATCTCCGCGGAAAAAGAACACACAGACGGGACAAGCATGTCCAATTGTCGGCCTTGACCTGGGCTAACGGAAGAAATTGACAGACAAATAAACCGACACCCACAGCCGAAGTTAGACGTGTTCAAAGTCGGCGTGTGCACCCTCCATACTCTGGGCAAAATCGGGACAGTGGCGAAGCGCTGACGGGTTCAGCGCTTCGTGCTGCTCGAGGTGGCGACACTCTGACTTATTTTTGTTTTGCCTCATCGCGATATCTCCGCGAAACAAGCACGCACAGTCTCGCCCGTCACACCTAATTGTAGGTCTCGTTGCCCTCTACACAGCTGTGGAGGTTGATCGGAGATGCGAGCCTGCGTTCGGCCGTACGAGGTCGGCAAAGGGCCGGAATTCCGGGGTTTTACGGGGCCATATCTCCGCGGAAAAAGAACACACAGACGGGACAAGCATGTCCAATTGTCGGCCTTGACCTGGGCTAACGGAAGAAATTGACAGACAAATAAACCGACACCCACAGCCGAAGTTAGACGTGTTCAAAGTCGGCGTGTGCACCCTCCATACTCTGGGCAAAATCGGGACAGTGGCGAAGCGCTGACGGGTTCAGCGCTTCGTGCTGCTCGAGGTGGCGACACTCTGACTTATTTTTGTTTTGCCTCATCGCGATATCTCCGCGAAACAAGCACGCACAGTCTCGCCCGTCACACCTAATTGTAGGTCTCGTTGCCCTCTACACAGCTGTGGAGGTTGATCGGAGATGCGAGCCTGCGTTCGGCCGTACGAGGTCGGCAAAGGGCCGGAATTCCGGGGTTTTACGGGGCCATATCTCCGCGGAAAAAGAACACACAGACGGGACAAGCATGTCCAATTGTCGGCCTTGACCTGGGCTAACGGAAGAAATTGACAGACAAATAAACCGACACCCACAGCCGAAGTTAGACGTGTTCAAAGTCGGCGTGTGCACCCTCCATACTCTGGGCAAAATCGGGACAGTGGCGAAGCGCTGACGGGTTCAGCGCTTCGTGCTGCTCGAGGTGGCGACACTCTGACTTATTTTTGTTTTGCCTCCTCGCGATATCTCCGCGAAACAAGCACGCACAGTCTCGCCCGTCACACCTAATTGTAGGTCTCGTTGCCCTCTACACAGCTGTGGAGGTTGATCGGAGATGCGAGCCTGCGTTCGGCCGTACGAGGTCGGCAAAGGGCCGGAATTCCGGGGTTTTACGGGGCCATATCTCCGCGGAAAAAGAACACACAGACGGGACAAGCATGTCCAATTGTCGGCCTTGACCTGGGCTAACGGAAGAAATTGACAGACAAATAAACCGACACCCACAGCCGAAGTTAGACGTGTTCAAAGTCGGCGTGTGCACCCTCCATACTCTGGGCAAAATCGGGACAGTGGCGAAGCGCTGACGGGTTCAGCGCTTCGTGCTGCTCGAGGTGGCGACACTCTGACTTATTTTTGTTTTGCCTCATCGCGATATCTCCGCGAAACAAGCACGCACAGTCTCGCCCGTCACACCTAATTGTAGGTCTCGTTGCCCTCTACACAGCTGTGGAGGTTGATCGGAGATGCGAGCCTGCGTTCGGCCGTACGAGGTCGGCAAAGGGCCGGAATTCCGGGGTTTTACGGGGCCATATCTCCGCGGAAAAAGAACACACAGACGGGACAAGCATGTCCAATTGTCGGCCTTGACCTGGGCTAACGGAAGAAATTGACAGACAAATAAACCGACACCCACAGCCGAAGTTAGACGTGTTCAAAGTCGGCGTGTGCACCCTCCATACTCTGGGCAAAATCGGGACAGTGGCGAAGCGCTGACGGGTTCAGCGCTTCGTGCTGCTCGAGGTGGCGACACTCTGACTTATTTTTGTTTTGCCTCATCGCGATATCTCCGCGAAACAAGCACGCACAGTCTCGCCCGTCACACCTAATTGTAGGTCTCCTTGCCCTCTACACAGCTGTGGAGGTTGATCGGAGATGCGAGCCTGCGTTCGGCCGTACGAGGTCGGCAAAGGGCCGGAATTCCGGGGTTTTACGGGGCCATATCTCCGCGGAAAAAGAACACACAGACGGGATAAGCATGTCCAATTGTCGGCCTTGACCTGGGCTAACGGAAGAAATTGACAGACAAATAAACCGACACCCACAGCCGAAGTTAGACGTGTTCAAAGTCGGCGTGTGCACCCTCCATACTCTGGGCAAAATCGGGACAGTGGCGAAGCGCTGACGGGTTCAGCGCTTCGTGCTGCTCGAGGTGGCGACACTCTGACTTATTTTTGTTTTGCCTCCTCGCGATATCTCCGCGAAACAAGCACGCACAGTCTCGCCCGTCACACCTAATTGTAGGTCTCGTTGCCCTCTACACAGCTGTGGAGGTTGATCGGAGATGCGAGCCTGCGTTCGGCCGTACGAGGTCGGCAAAGGGCCGGAATTCCGGGGTTTTACGGGGCCATATCTCCGCGGAAAAAGAACACACAGACGGGATAAGCATGTCCAATTGTCGGCCTTGACCTGGGCTAACGGAAGAAATTGACAGACAAATAAACCGACACCCACAGCCGAAGTTAGACGTGTTCAAAGTCGGCGTGTGCACCCTCCATACTCTGGGCAAAATCGGGACAGTGGCGAAGCGCTGACGGGTTCAGCGCTTCGTGCTGCTCGAGGTGGCGACACTGACTTATTTTTGTTTTGCCTCCTCGCGATATCTCCGCGAAACAAGCACGCACAGTCTCGCCCGTCACACCTAATTGTAGGTCTCGTTGCCCTCTACACAGCTGTGGAGGTTGATCGGAGATGCGAGCCTGCGTTCGGCCGTACGAGGTCGGCAAAGGGCCGGAATTCCGGGGTTTTACGGGGCCATATCTCCGCGGAAAAAGAACACACAGACGGGATAAGCATGTCCAATTGTCGGCCTTGACCTGGGCTAACGGAAGAAATTGACAGACAAATAAACCGACACCCACAGCCGAAGTTAGACGTGTTCAAAGTCGGCGTGTGCACCCTCCATACTCTGGGCAAAATCGGGACAGTGGCGAAGCGCTGACGGGTTCAGCGCTTCGTGCTGCTCGAGGTGGCGACACTGACTTATTTTTGTTTTGCCTCCTCGCGATATCTCCGCGAAACAAGCACGCACAGTCTCGCCCGTCACACCTAATTGTAGGTCTCGTTGCCCTCTACACAGCTGTGGAGGTTGATCGGAGATGCGAGCCTGCGTTCGGCCGTACGAGGTCGGCAAAGGGCCGGAATTCCGGGGTTTTACGGGGCCATATCTCCGCGGAAAAAGAACACACAGACGGGATAAGCATGTCCAATTGTCGGCCTTGACCTGGGCTAACGGAAGAAATTGACAGACAAATAAACCGACACCCACAGCCGAAGTTAGACGTGTTCAAAGTCGGCGTGTGCACCCTCCATACTCTGGGCAAAATCGGGACAGTGGCGAAGCGCTGACGGGTTCAGCGCTTCGTGCTGCTCGAGGTGGCGACACTCTGACTTATTTTTGTTTTGCCTCCTCGCGATATCTCCGCGAAACAAGCACGCACAGTCTCGCCCGTCACACCTAATTGTAGGTCTCGTTGCCCTCTACACAGCGGTGGAGGTTGATCGGAGATGCGAGCCTGCGTTCGGCCGTACGAGGTCGGCAAAGGGCCGGAATTTCGGGGTTTTACGGGGCCATATCTCCCCGGAAATAGAACGCACGGACGGGACAAGCATGTCCAATTGTCGGCCTTGACCTGGGCTAACGGAAGAAATTGACAGACAAATAAACCGACACCCACAGCCGAAGTTAGACATGTTCAAAGTCGGCGTATGGACCCTCGATACTTTGTCTTTGTAAAAGGGCCGTTCCGACTACATTTGATGGGGCTCTCATGTAGGCCGGATGTCCCTCAATTAGTGCCATTTGGGAGCTTATCCTTATGTCTCAGAAAGGGACATTTCACCTACAATTGAGTGGGGTCTCGTTTAGTCCAAAAATCCCAACCCGATCGGCCCTTCTGTTCCCAGTCCTCCCAAACAATATCTAGAGTAGGCTCTGGGCTAGGAGGCTGAAACTTATGAGGGGGCATACGTGGGAACAGCCAAACAGGTGTGCAAAGTTTCAACCAAATCGGATGACTTTGATTTTTGGGCAAATTCAATGACATTGCCTCACTTTGCCTGAGAAACCAAAATTTCACAATTTGAGGGGCTAGCCCCACCAAACTTGGTGTGTGTGTTCATATGAAGCCACATACCCTGTGTACCAAATCTGGTGGCTGTAGCACATTTAGATCCAATTGCACCATATATGGTGACGAAAAAGGGCCGTCCCGACTACATATGATAGGGCTCTCATGTAGGCTGCATGTCCCACAAATCCAAGCCCGAATGGCATAAAGTGTCCCTACAGGCTTTGGGGACACCCGGGACGATAAGTGCCAATTGGGTTGGGATTTTTGGCATAAACGAGAGCCCCATCAAATGTAGTCGGAATGACACTTTTCCAGATATAAGGGTATTTGTCTTTGTAAAAGGGCCATTCCGACTACATTTGATGGGGCTCTCATGTAGGCCGCATGTCCCACAATTAGTGCCATTTGGGAGCTTATCCTTAGAACTCAGAAAGGGACGTTCCACCTACATTTGACTGGGGTCTCGTTTAGTCCAAAAATCCCAACCCGATTGGCCCTTCTGTTCCCAGACGTCCCAAACAATATCTAGAGTAGGCTCTGGGCTAGGAGGTTGACACTTATGAGGGGGCATACCTGGGAACAGCCAAACAGGTGTGCAAACTTTCAACCAAATCGGATGACTTTGATTTTTGGGCAAATTCAATGACATTGCCTCAGTTTGCCTGAGATACCAAAATTTCACAATTTGAGGGGCTAGCCCCACCAAACTTGGTGTGTGTGTTCATATGAAGCCACAGACCCTGTGTACCAAATCTGGTGGCTATAGCACATTTAGATCCAATTGCACCATATATGGTGACAAAAAAGGGCCGTCCCGACTACATATGATAGGGCTCTCATGTAGGCTGCATGTCCCACAAATCCAAGCCCGAATGGCATAAAGTGTCCCTACAGGCTTTGGGGACACCCGGGACGATAAGTGCCACTTGGGTTGGGATTTTTGGCATAAACGAGAGCCCCATCAAATGTAGTTGGAATGACACTTTTCCAGTTATAAGGGTATTTGTCTTTGTAAAAGGGCCGTCCCGACTACATTTGATAGGGCTCTCATGTAGGCTGCATGTCCCACAAATCCAAGCCTGAATGGCATAAAGTGTCCCTACAGGCTTTGGGGACACCCGGGACGATAAGTGCGACTTGGGTTGGGATTTTTGGCATAAACGAGAGCCCCATCAAATGTAGTTGGAATGACACTTTTCCAGTTATAAGGGTATTTGTCTTTGTAAAAGGGCCATTCCGACTACATTTGATGGGGCTCTCATGTAGGCCGCATGTCCCACAATTAGTGCCATTTGGGAGCTTATCCTTAGAACTCAGAAAGGGACGTTCCACCTACATTTGACTGGGGTCTCGTTTAGTCCAAAAAATCCCAACCCGATCGGCCCTTCTGTTCCCAGACGTCCCAAACAATATCTGGAGTAGGCTCTGGGCTCTCTCCTCTTTCCTGGGGTAACATGTTCTGGGTGTTACTACCTCAATATCACTTGCTTTTCAGCCTGTTTTAAGCCCACATATTGGGGGGAGATGCAGGGTGGTGCAGGGAGGTCCAGGGTGGCGTTGTGGAGGTGCTTTACCCAGGCATGAAGCCTCTTTCCTGGGGTAACATGTTCTGGGTGTTACTACCTCAATATCACTTGCTTTTCAGCCTGTTTTAAGCCCACATATTCGGGGGAGATGAGCTGCAGGAGAGTGCATAGTGTTCCAGGGAGGTGTTGTGCAGGTACTCTACCTTAAGAGAGTTATAGTTACTCCCGCCGTTTACCCGCGCTTCAGCCTGCTTTAAGCGCACATATTGGGGAGATGCAGGGTGGTGCAGGGAGGTCCAGGGTGGCGTTGTGGAGGTGCTTTACCCAGGAATGAAGCCTGTTTGGTGGGGTAACAGGTTTTTGGTGTTATTACCCCTTATTACCTGTTTTTCAGCCTGCTTTAAGCACACATATTGGGGGGAGATGGAGGGTGGTGCAGGGTGGTGCAGGGAGGTCCAGGGTGGCGTTGTGGAGGTGCTTTACCCAGGAATGAAGCCTCTTTCCTGGGGTAACATGTTCTGGGTGTTACGACCTCAATATCACTTGCTTTTCAGCCTGTTTTAAGCCCACATATTCGGGGGAGATGCGCTGCAGGAGAGTGCATAGTGTTCCAGGGAGGTGTTGTGCAGGTACTCTACCTTAAGAGAGTCATAGTTACTCCCGCCGTTTACCCGCGCTTCAGCCTGCTTTAAGCGCACATATTGGGGGGAGATGGAGGGTGGTGCAGGGTGGTGCAGGGAGGTCCAGGGTGGCGTTGTGGAGGTGCTTTACCCAGGAATGAAGCCTGTTTGGTGGGGTAACACGTTTTTGGTGTTATTACCCCTTATTACCTGTTTTTCAGCCTGCTTTAAGCACACATATTGGGGGGAGATGGAGGGTGGTGCAGGGTGGTCCAGGGAGGTCCAGGGAGGCGGTCTGGAGGTCGTTTACCCAGGAATGAAGCCTCTTTCCTGGGGTACCATGTTCTGGGTGTTACTACCGCAATATCACTTGCTTTTCAGCCTGCTTTAAGCCCACATATTGGGGGGGGAGATGAGATGCAGGAGGGTGCAGAGTGTTCCAGGGAGGCATGCTGGAGGTGCTTTACCCAGGCATGAAGCCTCTTTCCTGGGGTACCATGTTCTGGGTGTTGCTACCTCAATATCACTTGCCTTTCAGCCTGCTTTAAGGCCACATATTGGGGGGAGATGAGCTGCAGGAGGGTGCAGAGTGTTCCAGGGAGGCATGCTGGAGGTGCTTTACCCAGGAATGCAGCCTCTTTCCTGGGGTACCATGTTCTGGTGGCATGCTGGAGGTGCTTTGCCCAGGCATGAAGCCTCTTTCCTGGGGTACCATGTTCTGGGTGTTACTACCTCAATATCACTTGCTTTTCAGCCTGCTTTAAGCCCACATATTGGGGGGGGAGATGAGCTGCAGGAGGGTGCAGAGTGTTCCAGGGAGGCATGCTGGAGGTGCTTTACCCAGGCATGAAGCCTCTTTTCTGGGGTACCATGTTCTGGAGGCATGCTGGATGTGCTTTACCCAGGCATGAAGCCTCTTTTCTGGGGTACCATGTTCTGGGTGTTACTACCTCAATATCACTTGCTTTTCAGCCTGCTTTAAGCCCACATATTGGGGGGGGAGATGAGATGCAGGAGGGTGCAGAGTGTTCCAGGGAGGCATGCTGGAGGTGCTTTGCCCAGGCATGAAGCCTCTTTCCTGGGGTACCATGTTCTGGGTGTTACTACCTCAATATCACTTGCTTTTCAGCCTGCTTTAAGCCCACATATTGGGGGGGGAGATGAGATGCAGGAGGGTGCAGAGTGTTCCAGGGAGGCATGCTGGAGGTGCTTTACCCAGGCATGAAGCCTCTTTTCTGGGGTACCATGTTCTGGAGGCATGCTGGAGGTAATTTCCCCAGGCATGAAGCCTCTTTCCTGGGGTACCATGTTCTGGAGGCATGCTGGAGGTAATTTCCCCAGGCATGAAGCCTCTTTCCTGGGGTACCATGTTCTGGGTGTTACTACCGCAATATCACTTGCTTTTCAGCCTGCTTTAAGCCCACATATTGGGGGGGGAGATGAGATGCAGGAGGGTGCAGAGTGTTCCAGGGAGGCATGCTGGAGGTGCTTTGCCCAGGCATGAAGCCTCTTTCCTGGGGTACCATGTTCTGGGTGTTACTACCTCAATATCACTTGCTTTTCAGCCTGCTTTAAGCCCACATATTGGGGGGGGGAGATGAGATGCAGGAGGGTGCAGAGTGTTCCAGGGAGGCATGCTGGAGGTGCTTTACCCAGGCATGAAGCCTCTTTTCTGGGGTACCATGTTCTGGAGGCATGCTGGAGGTAATTTCCCCAGGCATGAAGCCTCTTTCCTGGGGTACCATGTTCTGGAGGCATGCTGGAGGTAATTTCCCCAGGCATGAAGCCTCTTTCCTGGGGTACCATGTTCTGGGTGTTACTACCGCAATATCACTTGCTTTTCAGCCTGCTTTAAGCCCACATATTCGGGGGAGATGAGCTGCAGGAGGGTGCATCGTGTTCCAGGGAGGTGTTGTGCAGGTACTTTGCCCAGGAAAGGTGCCCCTTGTCTGGGTGACATGTACTAACCCTACGGCTTACGGCCATACCTCTCTGATGCGCCCGATCTCGTCTGATCTCGGAAGCTAAGCACAGCCGGGCCTGGTTAGTACTTGAATGGGAGACTGCCTGGGAATACCAGGTGCTGTAAGTTTTGTCTTAAAGGCAGCGATGGAAGTGTCTCAGCCGCTCCAAGGAGACTGCAAATCGGATCGACATGTGCGACTTTGACCGCGTGCAACTTCGGCTGTGGGTGTCTGTTTATTTGTCTGTCAATTTCTATCGTTAGCCCACCAAGGCACCTGCTCGGTCAGCAAGCGCCGAAGCTGTCAGTGCCTGTCCCCTCTCCCGTTTTTGCCCATTTACATAGGGGGTCACCAAGGCACCGACAGGATCGGCGCTTCTCCCCCATCTCCCGTTTTTGCCCATTTACATAGGGGGTCACCAAGGCACCTCGAGCAGCATGATGCACCGAACCCGTCAGGGCTTCGGCACTGCTCCGATTTTGGTCATTTTCAGAGGGGGTCACCAAGGCACCGACAGGATCGGCGCTTCTCCCCCCTCTCCCGTTTTTGCCCATTTTCAGAGGGGGTCACCAAGGCACCTCGAGCAGCATGATGCACCGAACCCGTCAGGGCTTCGGCACTGCTCCGATTTTGGTCATTTTCAGAGGGGGTCACCAAGGCACCGACAGGATCGGCGCTTCTCCCCCATCTCCCGTTTTTCCCATTTACATAGGGGGTCACCAAGGCACCTCGAGCAGCATGATGCACCGAACCCGTCAGGGCTTCGGCACTGCTCCGATTTTGGTCATTTTCAGAGGGGGTCACCAAGGCACCGACAGGATCGGCGCTTCTCCCCCATCTCCCGTTTTTGCCCATTTACATAGGGGGTCACCAAGGCACCTCGAGCAGCATGATGC